>NC_059539.1:303030-606060 GCF_905220415.1 Colias croceus | reverse complement strand
TGCACTATACAACATAATTCAGGCGTCAGAATAAGTTTTCCTTGGTGTAGTTGTGGATAGGTACCTTCACCAATCTTTAATAATGAATCAGAAAATTGACTATCATCCGGGTTATCTCCAGTTCTCACTCGCATGTTTATAGTCAAATGCACCGATTGTATATCACGCCACAAATAAGAGCTTTTCAGGCAAGCCCTAACCTCATCAGCTCGGGTTCCCCGTGGTATTACCGGTAAGGTTTGTCGGAAATCACCACAAAATAAAACCGTGATACCGCCCATTGGTCGATCATTTTGTCTTATATCCCTTAAAGTTCTATCTACCGCTTCTACTGCTTTTCGATGGGCCATCGTACATTCATCCCATATGATTAAATTACACTCGCGTAATACCTTTGCTTTGTCGCTATTTCTTGAAATACTACAGGTTGGACTTTCCGTGCGATCTAAATCAATTGGTATTTTGAACATAGTGTGAGCCGTTTTACCTCCTGGTAGCAATGTTGCAGCTATCCCAGATGAAGCTACGGCAAGAGCTATTTTACGCTGATTTCGAACATAAGCCAATATTAATTTAGTCAAAAAGGTTTTCCCAGTTCCTCCAGGTGCATCTAAAAACCATATTGTTCCCAAATTATTTTGAACACTTCCGCACACACGGTCATAAACTGAACGTTGTTCTGCAGTCATCATTGGGACACCGTTTTCTAATGTTGTCAGCAGTTCCATTAAGTTGTAACCAATCTCTGCGGAATATTCCCTATTAGTTACCTCTCCGACTGAGGTTGGTGTTGGCAAACCATATTCACATAGTGATTTACCGCCAACTGCTGTTAACTCATCCTGAAGAGCTAATAAGCACTGATTTATGGCAAGATCACGGAAATTATCATTAGTTGTGCCTTCATCATTGTTAGATATATTTCTAAGAAAGTCTTCTGAAAATTTGTCTTTATATTTTTCCCATAATTGTACAGCATCTGACAAATTACAAAATGTAAGTAATGTTACAAATAAATGACGTAACCGTCTTGGATTATCACTAACACAGGATTCTGCTAAAGCGTCATCCCAATGCTGATCATTTTCAAGCAAATGACGCGCTTGGCAAGCTGCATGATAACTGGGATAAACAACATTGTCTACTTTTCTCAAATCTATAAATGAGGTTGGTCCTCGCACAGTATGTAATAATAATCGCAAATAGAAACACTCAGCGTTGTTAGGATGAACGGTGTATACTCTACCAAGAACATGTTCTTTGAAAATACCTGACTCGCCATCTACAGGCCTGCCACGGCGTCTACGATTAAAGACACCTCGTTGCTTATCGTAGGTATAATACGATGGAACTTCTTCATATAAAAGAGATTTTGCAAAATCATCAGTTTGGCAAAGTCGAAAGAATGCTAATAAAGTTGTTTGTCTAGGGTTCTCTAACCGTTCTGTGACATTTTCGGTGTTGAAATATATACGTTGACCGCCTTCAAGATGAACATCCAGATGGGTCACAGGTGGATATCTTTCATGAATGTTGAAACTTAAGATCCGCCACACAGCTTCTGAAGAACTTATATATCTGCCTGACTGAAATCTTGTAACTTCATCATTTTCATTTCTCAAAGCAAATGTAGCTTGGTCACTGCCCTTATTAATGTACTTACAAATATATTTTATTGACTCTACACTATTACACATTTCAACATTTATGTGAGCTTGAAATGCTCTGGACAACACAGGAGAATACGGAACGACCCACCTATTGTCTAAAATAACCTGTTGTCCAGACACTCGCTTTTCAACAGTGAAACCACCAGTATCTCTTGAACGGCGACGATATTTCGGGTATCCATCATGTCCTGTTACAGTTTCTTCCACTAAGGCTTTTGGATATCTTTTAGTGCAACGACCGTCTTGCATGCAAGAAGAATTCACGTTAAATGCACCACATGGACCATGTATCATATGAGTTTTAACAATGTCGTATAACTCGGAATCTGCAATCGGACTTGGAATTTCGGCACTGATTAAACTGTCTACATCATTAGGTCGAACCTTATCTTTTAACCAAAGCAGGATATGTGCGTGGGGTAAGCCGCGTTTTTGCCATTCAACACTATACATATAACACAATACTTCTCCAAAAATGTTATCTTTGGTAAATAGATCTATCATTGATTTTAATTTTAAATGAAAAACTCTTGCGATGATATCATGGCGGTCATGCGGTGCTTGACCCTCAAGAAGCTCCCGAGTGATTTCATCCCACTTAGGATTGGTAGTTACAGTAATAAATAAGTCGGGACGTCCATATTTTCTTACGTAACAAAAAGCATCTTGAGTACGTTCGTGCATGTAGCGTGGACCACCAGTAAAAGAAGAGGGCAAAATAACTAAACGGCCCATATTCACCGTATCATTATCTTGCTGCATGGCGTCGCGAAGGTGCACGTATTCTTCAGCGCGCAGCTGCCTTTGATTAGATCGTATATAAACTAATCTTTCGGTTTCAATTTTTGCGTACATGTCTACAATAAACTGATTGAATAAGCCACGAAAACGTTGCAAGTATACAAACCTATTCCGTCTTACTTGCAATTGGTAACAGTAAAATTGAAGGCATGAAATCTTTTTATTATAAATAGGTGCGCCTGTATGCGGATCAGTTTGGTATAAAGCAAAATTATAACCATCTTCCCCTCGACAATATATCAAAGGATATTGCAAACCGTCGTAAGCCCTGTGGGTTTCGTAAATACGTTGTAAACGATTGTCTCTGGAACGGATAACGATATCACGCCTATCACATTCCTGGTCGACCAATACCACAGCAACTTCATTCGTGGATGGAGCATTATAACGCCCAGGGTGTTCCTGCGTTGGACGCCTATCGGCATTTATAACAATTTTATAATTGTTATCATCATCTCGAGGAAGAGCTTCTAATGCCGATTTAAAACTGCATACATACGAATTAATCTGATGCAACATGTTCTGAAGTTGTGAAATGAGTTCAGCATTTAAATTTGGGAAATATTGATTTCTTATATTCGACTGTTCGTTGTAGTCGGATACAAAATATATTTGAAGAAACTTAGGTTGGTCTTCAGGCAAAAGAGATCCTATCAAATGGTAAACCTGACCTTGTATTTTAAAAGTAGGCATGAAAGGACCTTCGGAGATTTGTTGAGCACCAAAGGATGTCATCTGAAACGCACTATTATAAGTGCGAATGTTGTCGAAAAACTGTTTAGATTGCACATGTTCCCCTAAAAGTAATGATTTCAAAGGTTCCGGTGGGTCTTCGAATGAAGGCAAATTTATTTTACCTCCAGAACAACAGAATCCAGCCGACTCCTTACTCCACTTTAAAGCATTACAAAAAGAACATACCACGTTCATATCGCCTATTACAGAAGATGATCTGTAATCAATTGTGAAATTATAAGCAAACCCACTTTTATATTTGTCTGACCACGCCACCGTATTTCTAGATTGATCTTCTATGTGTACATCTAAGTTATTAAGACTATGACGAAATCTGTCTGCAGTAAGACGGGCCTCTCGCTGTTCGTCCGTTTCAAGAGACCGAATATTTTCGATTCTTAATCTTTCATTAGACAAACTTATTAATCGTTCTTGTGTCAAAGAATTGTAATGTTCGCGTACCGACTCTAGTCGTTGTTCATGCTCATGTTCATCTTCGAGTGATCGAACAATATTATGGTGCACCCTATCATTTGTCAAACGGTCTTCATATTGAGTAAAAGTTTCAGATTCTCGAGATAAAATATGACGTTCGCGGTCAGCTGTGAGACGCAATTCCCTCTCAGTGAAGGTTTCTGACTCGCGAGACAATATATGACGTTCGCGGTCAGCTGTGAGACGTAATTCCCTCTCAGTGAAGGTTTCTGACTCGCGAGACAATATATGACGTTCACGGTCAGCTGTAAGACGTAATTCCCTCTCAGTGAAGGTTTCTGACTCGCGAGACAATATATTATGACGTTCGCGGTCAGCTGTAAGACGTAATTCCCTCTCAGTGAAGGTTTCTGACTCGCGAGATAATGTATGCCGTTCGCGGTCAGCTGTGAGACGTAATTCCCTTTCAGTAAATGTTTCGGACTCGCGAGATAATGTATGTCGTTCGCGGTCAGCTGTGAGACGCAATTCTCGTTGTGAAGCAGTTTCAGCTGCTCGGGATAACACATGTTGTTCTTGGTCAATGGTAAGCCTTAGCTCTCGTTGAGAAAAGCTTTGAGACGCCCGTGATGTAGCTCGTCTCGCTCTGTCAGCTGCTAATCGCATCTCTCTCTCTGAAGAGCTTTCATTGGCTCGAGAAGTTGAGGCACTAACTCTCATAGAGTTTAACCGATATGCTCTTTCCTCTGCCGATTCTTGAGAACGCGCATTTCTCATCCTCTTAGCATCTCTAGAATTTCGAGATAAAGATGGTCTTTTTTTAGGTGGCATTGTGTATTTTTAATCAACAGTAACTGAAGCTACCTTGCACTTATGAAATCTATTAATATTATATAATATAAACACTACTAAAATAACTAAAATGCGTACCTACTACTACTTATAAAGAAATAAAATGTAAACTAATAATATGCTTAAACACTACCGAAACCTATAGAATAACAACAAAAGAAATCTATAAATGAACTATAATAATTATAGTTAAACACTACTATAATAAATATATGATAATTACGAAAATAAACTATTAATACCTACCAAAATAACAAAGATACGTACCTACTGCTACTTCACTTATAAAGAAATAAAATGTAAACTAATAATATGCTTAAACACCACCAAAACCTATAGAAAAACAAATAATTACGAAAATAAACTATTGATATAATTAAACACTACCAAAATAACTAAAATACGTACCAATTGATACTTCACTTATAAAGAAATAAAATGTAAACTATTAATATGCTTAAACACTACCAAAACCTATAGAAAAACAAATAATTACGAAAATAAACTATTAATATAATTAAACACTACCAAAATAACTAAAATACGTACCTACTGCTACTTCACTTATAAAGAAATAAAATGTAAACTAATAATATGCTTAAACACTACCAAAACCTATAGAAAAACAAATAATTACGAAAAAAAACTATTAATATAATTAAACACTTCCAAAATAACTAAAATGCGTACCTACTGGTACTTCACTTATAAAGAAATAAAATGTAAACTAATAATATGCTTTAACACTACTAAAACCAACAACAACAACAAAAGAAATCTGTCAATAAGGTCGAACACTCTGAACGTCTATTCGCATCAACAGCCAAATATTGTATGAACCTCGCACGCGGACCCGCCGCCTTTTTATAGCTCCCACCGCGAAGCGCGTCGAACGCGGCAACTGATACACAAAAATAATCCTTATGGCATGATTCTGTATTCACGCGCGATGACTTATAGCGTATTTCATGTTCAGTAGCACCTCGTTAAGTCGAACCTCGATAAGTCAAATACCTCCAAATCTAGAAAAAATGTTTTGTTCCCTTCCCCTCAAACACCAAAACCTCCATTACTTGAAATCTTGACCCTCTATTAGTTGAAATAATCACCGAGTCCCTCCAAGCCATTTTGGTACATATTTTCACTCTTTAACCGTTCGAAGAAGTTTAGTTGATCTGCTCTTAAACATGCAATAACCTATCTTATTTTGCGTCCCTCTACTTTTATCTCCAATTCTTAATTTATTTTATTTTAATTGCCATGGCTAAGTGCACGTTTATATTTATTTTTTCTTATTCGCATTTGTTGCACGTATAAAAATGTATGTATCCAAACTGTGGATAATGTTGTTGGTTGGACAGTTATACCTGTATTTAGATTAAGTTTTATTGTACAATTAACCACTGTTCTGCTGTTTATTATCCCTAATAAAGAAAATAAAATAAAATAAAATAACTCGAAAAATTAACTTTCACCTTTGTATCTCGACCATAGCAACGTTTTATTTTACAACCTTTATCTACAACTTGATCATTTGGAATTTATTATCTCTATTGTTCGAACAAAAATAAGTTGCCGACTTTAAGAACTTGAACTTTTTTGTGTACTTTTTATGTAAAACAATCGATGTACAGCTGCTAATGAGCCTTAATAAAATAAAATAAAATAAACTTGCCGACAATGTAAGTACACTATTGTTTCTTAGAAAACATTTTAGGACTATACCATAATAAATTTATGACTCACGTAAACACGTGTTTGCATTATCTGATGACGAAATTATTTTTATTTTAATTGCCATGGCTAAGTGCACGTTCTGATGAGTCTTTTTCCCAGACAGATGAAAAGAACTCTGCGAACATATTACTTATTTTCAATATCTGTATGTGCTGAACGATTACCCAGAGTAAGCGTGGGAACGGACGAAGCGCGTTTTTTGTCTTTAATGTAAGACCAAAAAAGTTTTGTAGATTGGGGTAGCAACGCAACTTATATCGGTCAGTTTCCTAGCGGTCCGCCCCGGCTTCGCCCGTGGTACATATTTACGTTTTCTCTACATAAAAACCATCCTCGTACTTCAAGGAATATAATAGAAAAGAATTATCGAAATCGGTTCAGCCGTTCACACGTGATGCCATGACAACGCGAAACGGGTGCAGACCCGCCGCCTTTTTATAGCTCCCGCCGCGAAGCGCGTCGAACGCGGCAACTGATACACAAAAATAATCCTTATGGCTGCATGATTCTGTATTCACGCGCGATGACTTATAGCGTATTTCATGTATAACTTTGGTGTTTCTACACCGATTTACATGATTCTTTTACTATAACCTGCCCAGGAGTATGAAGAATAATTGTGCCAAATTTGGTTAAAATCCGTCGTGTAGTTTTTGTTTCTATAACGAATATACAGACAGACAGACAGACAGACAGACAGACAGACAGACAAAAATTTTACTGATTGCATTTTTGGCATCAGTAGCGATCCCTTATCACCCCTTCATAGTTTTTTTTTAAATATATTTCATGTACAGAATTGGCCTCTCTACAGATTTATTATAAGTATAGATAGATATGACTTATGGCCGAATAACGCCCCAATACATTTACAGGCTATTTATTACTCATGATCGTTCAATTTGTCTATTCATTATGTTTTATGTTCACATTATTTACTAGGTTTATAATTATAGGAACTAATAGTATTTTTCATGTTCATGAAGTTTAAGGTCTCTTGTGTAATAAATCACAAGTAAAAATCTTTCACACACATAAAAATAGTCCAAATTGGGGCCCAGCGTTGATGTTAATGGGGCCCCACAGAAGCCCATCTATTTAAAGGGTCGCATGAACTTTCAATGGAGTTTCAAGTGTGTATTGTTTGAAAAACATCTGTCAAGTTAATGACTAATTGCTTCCTCGTTACGCCTTGCGGTGCATTTACAGTGTAAACAAAGATTTAAAGGTCATTAAACAGTTAATTTCGTGAACAGATGATGAAAGGGAGCTTCCCTTTAATTTATTTCCTAATCGTTTTATTGTTTTGTGTATTGTTTTAATTTTTAAATTATTTAATTTTTGTTACTAATTCAAATGAAAAAAGCTCAATTATTAATCTAAATAGTCAAAAAATGTCTCACACCACCCATTCAACCAAAGTTATCATCAAAACATAAAAAAAATGTCTAAAAATGCATACAATATCAAAACCAATTACATATTTTGATATTCAAGTAAAATATATTTCGGTCCTTCACTTATTTTATTATTTTTCCTGTCCATTAAATTCTGAAATATATTGAAGATCAATCCCATAAACAAATCCATCGGGGGCTAATTAGCCGAATTGTAAGGTTCGGGGCGGTCCCAAATACGGGACTTATAACGAGCGCCTTTCCCGGCACAATCGCGCATAACGAAGGGCCCCGATAGCGGCCATCTTTACATTAGAATATGGACTTTTGGACTGCTATTGTTATTGGTAACAAGCATTTTCTGCCCCTCCCCTCTCTTTTCCCCTCTTTTAATAATTGTATTACAATAAAGTGTAATAAATAAATAAAATAAATAAATATTTGATATTATATTTAACGGCTAGTTAACACTGAAAATTCCGCTAATTTTGATCTAGCTGTAACCCGAAACATCAAATATCAAATCTCCACTCCCCTATAAAACAATAACATTCCAATACAAAGAGATGATTTACCATTTAACTATACCATAATTAAACCAAATCAAATTTCGAAAATAAATTGATTATATCAGCACATGCGTGAAACTCTACAAAACAGATAAATAAACACTTGCTAGCAAGTATGAATAAAAAATTTGCCGTAAGTACCTACAAGTAAGTATGTATAATAAAACCCAAAAAAGGCTCAACCAATTTGTGTGATACACTACAGTGTCATAATTACCGCGGCACGCTTTTGTCGTAAGCCGTCCTTTGTGATCAATTTTTAAATAGAATAAGGAATTTTAATGACTTGCTTTCAAGCTGATCTCATAAAATTGTTCACGTGGTATGCTTCAGATCTTTTCTAAAACAAAACCTAATTGGTTGTTTTATAGGAAAATAAATACTCGTACCTAATACGATGTTGTAAAACTGGCTACTGGTACTGACCAGGACACTAGCTGTATTCATCACATGCATTGGCATATCGTGTCGATTTTAAGTATTTTTATGGTACAGTTAAATAAGTAAAAAAAATGTGATATAACTGTGCTGTAGGTATGTTTCTTTATGTCCCTAATCGAACTTTATTAGGGACAATTAATGAATACAAGAAAAAATCACACCCATTCACGAAGTAATAATAAAGCACTTAATACTCTAAAAATTAATGTTAAATCCAATTTACAGACTCCAACAATTTGATTATACATAACTAAACCGAGACCGCCAACACAACCGACCACGGCCACCAAATAAAAACGCTCTCAAATCTATAAAAGTCCACAACATAAAACATTACAGTCGTTGACAGACTCTCGGCCCTCCTAATGGTTCACAACAGGCCATTCATTCACCATAAAACCCCGGTATATAAAAAGCCTTTGATTGTCAAGTGTTTATGATAAGCTAAAAGGAACAGAGGGCCTGTGACCCGATCATTGTATGTTGGACACCTGTTAGCTTCAGAGATTCATAAAGGTTGTAAAATGTAATGATCGTCTGCTTATTCCTATTGCTAGTCGCTCATCTTTGACATACAACATGCTAAATATGCAATGAAGGATGCAGTTTATTGATTGTTATCAATATCGATGTCTTTTGGCGCGATAGAAGATATTATTAGATGTAAGTAGGGCATTTCAATACAGGTAAGGTAACAGGAAATTTTTATTCGGCCTTGATTATTCCGCACATTTGTGATTCCATTAGGGCTTCTAATATAAATCTGGACGTTAAGATAAGACAAACCTTTAATAAAAATTATCAATTAAATATAAAATCTAAAAAATAAACCTATAATTAACCTTTGAAATTCACGATTTAAGTTCTGTTCGTTGTATACTTCACGAATGCAAAAACCTCAATCCCTTTACATAACTCTCCATATTAATGACAGCATGACGCATAACGGAGGATGTGAAAAAGGTCCAAGAATTATTGCAGAATCAAAGCATTTCGTGAATCGACGAGCAATTTAAGTAAACCATTGGAGCATAACGAATAGCGAAAGCGATTGCATTGTGCAAGCGCCCGGGGCGCCGGCGCCGGCGGTGATTGTTCTAGCAATGATCCCTACTTCATAAAAAGTATCTGTATCACGTGTGTTCATCTGATACAAGGGGTTAGGTCACAGTTCTGAAGTCAAATGTTGATCGCGATCTGTTTGGAAATTATGATGCTCAATACTGTATCATTCAATTAGGCCGTAACTTGATGATGTTATATTATTTATAGTATGATAATCATTATTTAAATTTACAAAAAAAAAATATATTCATCACCATCAATTATTAATCATCTTCAATTATATGCAAAGTTAACCATTGTAAGATTTAACATTTATACATAAATCGCCCTACACAACCGTTAAAACTCTAACATCCAAATACAATAAATTACAACAAGATAAAAGCATTAGCCTCTCCAACTAGGTAAACGCGACATTAACAGTACTCACGTATACCGCGGCTTTACACGCATATCTGGCCATTACCCGGTTCCCTGCTGCGTGACGCATGCGCAGTAAACCTGTGGGACACTCCATCAATTTATGGCGCCTTTTGAGCCCACCGACAATGGCCGTGACAAACGCAAGTTAAAAGCTTTCCGAATGCTATTTAATTTGCCATGCCTATAATACAAGATATTCGTGTCCTTTGTTCTCGATTTGTACTTTGAAGTGGTGTTTTTGGGAATTGTGATTCATTTTTGGGGATGATTTGTCGGCATTTAAAATAGCTGTTGTTTGATACAAAAGTATTGCGAAGTTGCGTTTCAAACGAGCGAAAATTGAGGAACGATTGGGTATGAAATTGTGCAGTTGTGTATGTTATGTTCTACAATAGTAATTAGGCTAATTGTGGCTTTTAACGTGTCACAGAAAACCCATTATAGATAAATAAATAAATTAAAAAAAGAGGTTTTCACTTGGAATCTTCGAAGGAGAATGTAATATTTTTTCTAGTTAGGAGTTAGAACCATACTATCCAATTACTAGAAATGACTAATGAAGTTATTTACTGCACTTTAATTATATGTATCCAGTTACAATGTTTATCAAACTTTCCTAGAAAAAACACCACACTTGATGAAAAAACAACCTGTCTTAGATAGCATTCGTCATGTATCCGTCAAGACATGGTCCAGAAGCTTGTTAGTGTGATACCTCGTCCTCTGGAATCTAAGATCATTACGCGTCAACAAAAAGCCATCATCGATGGAATTATAAAAAGATCGCCATATTCGGTAGCCGCTAATGATGCAGCTCCCACGGGCGGTAAACACGAAGTTTAAGGATGGGTATTTTAGTGACGCGGTTGAAATAACTCAGACGGTACTATGTAAACAGCGAATTTTTAACACAAACAATAGGTTCTTTAACCTCGGATGTTTATTGTTTAGTGATTTATCAAGCTTCTATTAAATATAGAAGACGATTAGACAGATGATTTTTAAGTTTAAAAATAATTGAAAACTATGTCTGAACTTTCTAGCTATTTTGGGTATAAACACTGTTAAATCTACTATAAGACGTTTTAAATTATAAAATAATTCGTAATAATAAGGACGTTAAATAGAGTAACATTATAATTGTAATAACTCTGATTACAAGCAAGACTCATACAATATACAATGGGAATATGGGATAATGTTCGTTCTTTAGTATCTTAATCTTATATTGTCTCAACTAGTGAGTGCTAATTGCTTACAGTCTTACTATTGACCCTAATTTTATAATTAATACTTCTTAGCAAAATCATCATTATCCTTGAAAACGCAATCGTACCAATAAAACAGTATATTTTCTGTAACTATAGCCACCCAGTCACTTCCAACAAATTGGATATTTCTGTAGTGTTGCCACACAAAAGGCAAGTGTCGATTGTACCTCTTACGGCCGCTCGTTATCTCCGCCATATTAGGGTTCCGTGCGTCTTGAATTAACAATGGTTCCGATGATTTTTTGTTTAATATCAAATTAGATTCCGTGGATTCAATTGAATTAGGGCTGATAGATATCAAAAGTTGATAAATTAGATCCTCCATTATACTGAAAACATAAACTTTTGCTATAGGCGCTAAGTCAAATAATAAATGGCGAAGATATTTTGAGCGCGTTTTTTAATCGAAAAGTAAATTAAGATTTTTTAATAACCAAAATTTTCCTATATTTAATTATGAAATAGTTTGAACTACTGAAATAAAGCTTGCATCGTATTAGCAATCTTTATTCCGACGGATATTTAAAGTACATATTTTTTTGCAAGAGCAGCTTGATTTTCTTGTACAATTCAAGGAGCATCTGAACAACGTGTCGTAAAATGTAACATCATCACTCATAATTACAAAAGGCTTTGACGCTCTAATTATAGTCAAAGCATTTCACCGCTTCTTCATTATTTTAAATGATTTGTGTATTATGGCCCTATTAAGGAACCCACGATGGTTACAATAGTAACTTTTTAATTACATAAATGCATCCGATATAAGTAAATAGAAATTATATAATTTATAAAGAAAAGGCCAATAAAGCAGGACTAGATTTTTTTAATGTAACAGCAGACACCTATCCGCATACTATTTTCTAGCATCATATTGTAGCTTTGAAATCAATCCTAATAAATAAATAAATACGACCAAAGTCAGACATTTCTATTTCTCATATTCTAACTAAAATTAAATGGAAATAAGTATATGAATACTTTTCATCACTCATAATAACAATCAAATTCAACCCTTTCTCACTCAGATAATCCAAAAT
This sequence comes from Colias croceus, assembly GCF_905220415.1. Taxonomy (NCBI): domain Eukaryota; kingdom Metazoa; phylum Arthropoda; class Insecta; order Lepidoptera; family Pieridae; genus Colias; species Colias croceus. Next base: position 593,624 of record NC_059539.1, on the reverse strand, counting down.
AAAAATATGACATGCATTTTTAATCTGTACCAGTATCCACTTGACACTCGACGCGTGGGAACCATCTCAAGGAACGGGCCACTAATCGCTTGATCAGACTAAATTTATTGTTCATTATTAATATGTCCACGAATATTAGTCGAGTTCAAACATGTGCTCATCAATGATACGTGAGAAATTAAAAGGTTTTTTTTGTGAATGGTAATTGAGTTGCCTTTCATTGAGAATATTAACGACAAAAAGGTTAATGGTTGATTTGTAACTATAAATAAATTGAAGCGTCTGTTTGTAACAGTTTCTATCTATTAACAATTAATAAAAAATCTTTGTCTGCCTGTTTATTCAGGGTAATCAAAATAATTGGCCGATACTTAACCTGGTCCCAATAAGATCTCTAGTCTCTTTCTTGCCTTGCAAACATATTGGTGATATTATTAGATAACAAATTAGAACCTAATATATAAATTAAAACCCATGTAAATGGTCAACCCTAGATTAGGTATTACCTATTTAATTGGCATTTTCTACAGTAAAAATCTCCATATCCTGCACGTCATATTATCTGCGACACGACATTGCTATTAGTGTTGCCCAAATTCAGTCTTGGTCTTGCAGTCTTGGTCTTGCGTCTTGCGTCTTGCGTTTTTACAAGACCAAGACCAAGAACAAGACCGCGTATTTTTAGCAAGACCAAGACCAAGACTGACCGTGCAAGACTTGAGCAAGAACAAGACATAGCCTGCAAGACTCTTGCGTCTTGCAGCTAGGACTTAGCGCTATTTCACTGAGTAGTTAGGTGTAACAGTTCGGTGTATAACTAGGTAGGTACGCTTAGGAATTCTATGAGACGCAAAAAACTGTATCAAAGAATATGAAAAACTGGACCTATGCGCATTACTAGTTATTTATTAATCTGCTTGATCTTTACTATGGCTATGTTAATTCAAGCTCACAATGTTCCAATTCTAAAACGTTTTTCTAAGATTTAAAGTAAACTTTAATAAATAGTAATAGACTAATAGGTAATTGCAAGACTTGCAAGACTTGCAAGACTCTTGCTGCAAGACCAAGACCAAGACCAAGACTGGGAGCGCAAGACCAAGACCAAGACCAAGACCAGGTGTATTGGCGCAAGACCAAGACCAGATGTATTGGCGCAAGACCAAGACCAAGACTGGCTAAGTCTCGTCTTGTTCTTGCATTTGGGCAACACTAATTGCTATTGTAAATGCAGCCGCACTGCCCAGCAGTTAATATGTATAATAAAGAGCGTGTGTGCCGAGCATACGTGTCAAAAGTGAAACTTCTTTGGCAATATTCAGAGGTACCAAAATCGTCGTCTTAATCTATGACGTGACGGTATTGCCATGACGCGACCTTGAAATTTTACTCTCAACGCGCCTAAAGACTTCACTTCAAAATCGAACTCAATCGCCTCTCCTCCTATCCCACGTGATTATCCATAATACTTTGCTTATGAAACTGATAACCGACTCGGCAAACCGGTCGAGATTGGTATCGCATTACCGTCATTACGTTTGAACATTACTTGTGCATCTGACATACTTGCGTGCTTTACATTTTTACTAAGATTTAACGATCAGTATTATTTAAATGGGATTATTGATAATCAAACTCGAAACGTTTTGATTCATGTAAACTTTGTGTGTTTATGAGTACTCAATAAAAACTACTAACGATTTGGAATGTCGCTTCTGAAAAGAATCAGCAAGAAACTCTATGGTTAGCTAGTAGCTACTCTGTTCAAATCACCCAATGCATTATAATTTTAAATATTATTATTTATTAAATCCATTCTATTATCACTGTCTAGCTTGAATTATATTTTTTTGAAATAATTTAATTTGCTCTTTATTAACCGACTTAATTGAATTCATCTAAATTAAAGAAATCGCATCTTTTTACAACGACATTATAATGTAAAACACGCAATATTTGCAAAGAATTTGACCCCTACTTAATATCTGTATACTTTGTATATAATTCCTTCTTCTTCTTTCAATATAACACCAACAGTGGTTGTCACAACAATAAAACAAAATGACTGCACCAGCATGATGTGCTGTTCATTAAATCAAAGAGACTTGTGAAGTCGTAAACCCATGGAAAACAGGCGTGTTTGCGAGTTAATAGAAATTCAAATTTATTCACACAGTTATTGTATGATTTATAATCTGTTGCGGATGACATATTGCTTACTGTCAAAATGAGGTTTGTAACAGGTGTTTTGGTCATACGGGAAATGGTGAGATTGTGCGTTTTGATTTGCTTTACAAACAACAAATATGTTTTGGTAGAGTTAGCGGATATACCGTTGGAGATATACGTATATATTCATTTTTGAATATAGTTAACTGACTGTCCGTCCCGGCTTCGCCCGTGGGACATATCTAACGGTGAAATTTTTGAGATCGGTCCATTTATTTCTGATACCAGCGCCGTCGAATTAACTCTTCCACTTTATGTAACTAGTATTGATTATGTTGTTAAAGGGTATATTATATTCACGTGACTTCACAGCCCTGCTAGATTGATCTATTTTAATATATAGATATAGGGATTAAAATACAGGTCTATATAATCAGAAAAATGTTCGATACTTACCTTTGGAGACGCGCCATTACATAAGTACAGTGCTAAAAGCCATCTCATTTTCCTCAATTTTATAATCAGGACGATAATATTTACGCAATAAGAGAAACCCGGTTTAAATAACTCGAAATCCAAGAAAACATTTCCCATTAAAAACGGACATTACGAGATTCTGTGCATTCATTAAAATATCTCCAAGTGAATTCATCATTCCTTCGCGTTTCATTAATGGGGAATACAGCCTTCTGATACACAATTGTATACCCTATCCCATTGTAATAAGATGTCATTTAGGAGTAGAAATGTGCTATATATCCCTGTACCATCGATTTACGATACTGCCTCCGATTGTGAGTAGAAAGTTTTAGACACGTTATTGTGTGAGTCACAAAGAAATTTACATTAAACGTAATATATCTAAACTTTTATCGATCGTAATATTTCAAACTAGTAACAAATGACTGGGAGCGTGCTGTACAATGCTGCTTTAGTATTAACGTTCGAAAAATACATCGTAAAAGTTCTTACTAGAACAGGAATGTATGTAAAAGGCTTTAGATGAATTTAAAGACTTTTATTGGGGTTTTATTGTTACGGAATTATTACAACTTACAAATAAGAGTAACCGTCAAGTCAATGATTATATTGTTAAGTAGACATAAATATTAAGTACTTAGGTTGGATTAGAAACTTTTTCATATTTAAACGTTACGGTTATACAATGGGACAAACAAAATAGTGATATCTTACAGAGGATTAAGGAAGAATTATTTCTACGCGTGCTCAACTTTTATTTCGCCAGTAAACGATTGTATTATTTTAGCTTTTAGTGGTCTCTTTTTATATCTAACTAGCTGTGCTCCGCGGTTTTACACGCAGTGCTCCGCTCTTGTTGGTCCTAGCGTATGTTATAGGCTCATTCAATTTTTTTTTACTTTAACTTTACAAAGGGAACTATATATTTTTATATAGCCTATAGCCATCCTCGATGAATGTGCTATCTAACACCGAAAGTATTTTTCAAATCGGACCAGTAGTTTCCGAGATTAGTGCGTTCAAACAAAAAAACTGTTCAGCTTTATAATATTAGTAAAGCTAATTTAATTCTTTTAAACGAATCGTATTTAAAATTGTAAAATACACATACACAAATATGCTTGTTCACATAAAAAATACGTATTTTGTCGTCTATTAAGAAAAATTTATCAGTACCACTTTTTTGGTTTCATGTTGTCATGTCATGTACTGTTTCATTTATATTTTACAAAAGAACAACAGGTAATAAATAACACACACACAGACACACAGATAGTTCTAAACTTCTAGACTATAATTATCTTAGAAATGGGTCATTTATTTCCACACGACAATACGAGTGGGTCGATCGTTAACATGTTATATGGTTGTTTTGTTAAAGCTCTCATTATTTTATTGTTTCCTTTTGTCTCCCATTTGACCATGTTTTAATAGTTCCTTGTTTATTAAGTAAATAATATAAGATACAGTTACCTATAAGCTATCTTATAGGAATTTATAGTGAAGTGTCCAGTTTATAACTTCTAAAAGTCACTAACTACTGCGAATTCGTTACTGAAGATGGCAAACATAGCTATGAAGCAAGGTATCTATCGTTTTCTTTGTTACTCCAAAAACTTCTCAAATAGATTAACTGAAAATTTTATACCTACAAATGTAGAGAACTCAGTTGACACAATATATTAAGTACTTCTTATCCTAATCTGAAAAAATATTTCACACACTTTAACCTGTTCGAACTACGGTGTGGGCTTCTTGGCGATGTATTTTTTAACAATTTGACGTCTTCAATTGACTCAAAATATAAAGGTCCGGCCACACACTGCGGTGTAATTACTCGATCGTGCCGCACGAACATTTAGGGCGCTGTTTGTTGAGTAAACACCTTTATTTGGAGCATTAAGGAATGAGAAAAAAGCGTTTATGTCGTACGTTTTATTTTACTTTGTCAGGGGTTAAAAGATTTACATGTGATATTATGTAATAGCGAATATAAGGAAACCTACGCTAACAGAAAGCCACTTGGCTAGGGGGGCTGAATATTGATAATAATTAGTGTTCAGGTCTTCTATTTTATTCTGAACAATAAGCACTTATTACGAAAAGCCCGGGAAATCTACAGCAACTCTAAACTATAGCAAAAACACACACTTAAATTGCTTATTTATTGAAAATTTTAAATTCTAAAATTCTACTTAAAATAAATCCTAAGGATACTTACCTTCGCCATCGAAAAAAAAATAATAAATAAAATAATCAAACCTCCTGCTAAATCCTATGCCTTGTACCATACCATATTCAGCAGTGGTATGTACGCGGTACGTGACCCACAAGCTCCGAGCCGCTGCGCTGGGATCCGTAAAGATCTCTATTAGCTTATCAATAATCTTATTTCTAGTTGTGCTAGTGATCTTTAGTGTAGAAAATTTACTGTTTTGTTGATTAGTCTTTTAATATGCAGATATGACGACAATACATTATATTTTTCAAGTGAGCATTATAAAAATAAGAATGATACGTGTTCGTACTCGAAAGCTTAATTCTATGAAGATTCTATGATATTATTGTTAAACTTAAATTTGCCCAGAGTGAAAGACAAGATAAATATAAAAAAGTAACGAATGATATTAATAAAAATTATAGAAAATATAGAGTCATTCACTTTGTGTTTTATTATCAATTTAAATAGTTTTAAAAATTACAAAAGCTCGTGCTCGCATTATAGAAAAAGTTTTTTATTTACCCTATCAGGTTAGTAGTTTCGACATAAATATTTAAATTTTTATATTGTAGGTACCTACTAGCCGCCCCGGCTTCGCCCGTGGTACATATTTCGCAATAAAAGGTAGCCTATGTTTGGTATGGAGATATCTCGGGTATCAAAATATCTCTATACCAAATTTCATGCAAATTGGTTCAGTAGTTTAGGCGTGATTGAGTAACAGACAGACAGACAGAGTTACTTTCGCATTTCTAATATTAGTATGGATTTGCAATAAATATTAGGTTATTAATCATAAGGCGTATCAGCTTATTACTTGTACCACACACCATGTCCAGCCCTGGTATGCGATATGTAACCAGAGCGGTCGACACTCAGAAAAACTGTATGCCCTGGAATAGGGCTGCCTACTCAGTAAAAATGTTTTATTTGTAAAGTTAATGTAAAAAAATGAATGAGCCTATAACAAATGTAAGGACGAAGATAAACAACAGATTATATTATTTTAATAGGTATATTTTAATTTTATAAGAAACGTCTTATGTGCGTAACGTTTCAACGTAAATCTCGTCTTTATGAGTTATAAAGTACTAGCTTTCCACCCGCGGCTTTTCCCGCGCAGTCAAAAAAAATCCGCATAGTTCCCGTTCCCATGGGATTTCCGGGATAAAATCTATTCTATGTTCCAGAGTAAAAAGTAGCCTATGTCCTTTCTCGGGTATCAAAATATCTCTATACCAAATTTCATGTAAATTGGTTCAGTAAATAAGGCGTGATTGAGTAACAGATTTTCGCATTTATAATATTATGAGTATGGATAAAGTATTTCATCTCCAATTTGATTAACGTTTTCGTGTTGAACATAAGCTAATGATAGTAGGTATGATGAATGAGTAAGATGTTGCTTAGCTGTTGCTTCGAATCAAAAAGGTAGAAAAAAACTAGACAGTTACTGTATGTGAATCTTAAAAAAACTTAATGTATTTGAAACTTATATCTAGCTAGTTTCTAACCGTGGCTTTGTGTGATTCGATATAATTATGTATCTGTTTAAAGGCAGTTATAGTAACATTATAGACGGGTATTTGTATGATATTCGATTATGTGAATTATTTGAATAATAAGAACCTTTACATTTGAACGAAATAAGAACCTCCAATTATTTCTATCGGTCTAAAATCTAAATTGTATATTTTTATACAGTTTTGCTAGACATTATTAAGTTACTAAAAATTTTCTACATTCAATCTCCAATAGTGAACAAAATCTAATTCTTTGAACGATGGTTAAGCCTGCTCTACATTTCATAATATCTCGAACTTCACATACAGTTTTACGGATTTACAACTACGTTGGTTCTAAAATAAACACATATACATAATAATATATTTGTTCCTACATCATTATTTAAACGTTAGCCATTAACAAAATGTCGAATTCACCAAATTCGTCGCAACCATTAGAGCGCGGAAGGAATAAAATTTTATGAGCCCTAATGTGTCATTTGTAAGGGAATTCAGATTAATTAAGATCACACCATATTCAGATGGAACTTCACTAATAGTTGTATAAATAGACTAGTGTATCTACCCGACTTTGCTCTACATGGGAGAAGTTTTCCTATAGTAAATTCGTTATAAGATAATTAAATCACAATGTTTTTCCTCCTTAAGATGTAGAATAAACAAAAGATAATGATCAAAAAATATGAAAATAATCTTTCAAGACGAATCTTAATATACCTATATAAATCTCGTGTCACAATGTTTGTCCTCAATGGACTCTTAAACCACTTAACCGATTATAATAAAATTCGCACACCATGTGCAGTTCGATCCAACTTGAGAGATAGGATAGTTTAAATCTCAAATCGTTTTAGAGGAAGCGGGCGAAGCCGCGGGCGGTAAGCTAGTATGATATAGAAACATAGACATAAACAATTGTTAATCAAATAGTTTTACAATAGGTAGGTATATTATTTAATGTGCTTGAAATTTCATTCAGTTACATACAGTGCGATTTAATCCATGTCGTTGGCTACCTTGTAAGCTTCCTAAAACGTATTCTAAGCTCATACTTAAATGCCAAGGTAGACGAGGTCGCGGGTAAATACTAGCTTTTTGTTAATATAGCAGGACAAGGAAGACTCTACCAAATTTAAATCAATACCAACTTAATCTCTATTAAAATAAAGGCTGTTTTACATTGAGGGTAGTTTCTATTTAAACGGAAAATAGCATCAATATTGAGTTTTAGTTCCTTGAATTTAAGGTCTATTTTATATAATCGATGTTATTCCGCGGATACAGTGTCGAAAGTATCATTTAGCAATCGACTTTGCACCGTATGTCTTGTGGTATTATGGTTGTTATTTTTTTAATCCAATTTGCGTCGAGAAAAAGCATCTATGGGTCTGAGTTTGGAACCGGTCCTCTCCCAATATTATCTCTCCCTTTGGCTAATTGGCTCAAACATTGTTTTCCGACTAAACACAGTGTCATCTGAATGTACTTGACATTCAAAAGATTTCGTGAACTTTTATAATATGGAAAACTACAAACAGTGTTGCTATGTGGTTCTTATAGTGTACAGATTTTGTATAAACCTCTCCCGTTGGTTTTGTTGTAATATTTTAACAATTTATTATAATTATCATTTATTCAATATATTTTAACTTAGACCTTTTTGTTAATAGAGCTTAGAAGTGCCAAGCTTAAGCTTAAACTTAACACTAAAGAAAATATATTAAATTAAAAAAAACAAGTAATGACCAGAGACTCTTTCTTTAGTCAACAGTTTCATTTGAATTTTTAAAATATTCCTCTTTAATGGTAGGCTCTAGATTGAGATACTTTATCAATATATTTAAGTCTGATCTGAATTTGAACGTCACAATTTCACGGCGGCAAACATTATAAAATTTTGTGCTCATAAAAGTGCCACTTTACTTTGAAAAGTATCACAAGGTAATAAAAAGTTACGATTTGAAAAAGCAGATCAATCAAGTGTAGGTAATAGATATGTGAAATTTTCTGTTCCATGCTTAATGCTTTATTAACAGCTTTTATAAACCACCTTTTTCAATTATCTATGAATTGGAGTTTATTTAAAAAATGTATTTTTACTCCATTACCCCGATACATAAGAAGTAGCAGCCATTATAAGAGTCATCAGCTCAACCACGAGCCAATAGTAAACAATTACTGATTTATTTAAACTCGCGAGGGTAAGTGACCGGTGACTCAGACGCTGCACCGAAATTGTCATATTTCGTACCTCACCTACAATCAAAAAACGACCTTAATATCTACACGTAAGATGTACAGTCATTTGTCACCATTCGTCAATTACGTCGTTAGGGAACTGGGTCGATCTATATCGGTGCTAGCCCCCTCCCTCCCGTCTAGTACTATTTATTCCGAGCCCCCTTTTTAGCATCTCATTCAGCAATCGAAGTACTTTGTGCCGTAAAATATATAGAACTAGTTGAGTCAGAGACTATTGCTGATTTGTTAGTAAAGAACGGAGAAATAAGTAATCTTATCAATATCATAATATGACATTATTTTAATCCTCGATAAATACAGCTTAAAATTGTAATGCCAACTGCAAAAGACATTGTATTATTACTAGTAGTATGTATTGTATTACTTTTCGTAGTATATACGCTAGGTGCTTTTAAGTTCAAACAGTTAAATGAACTTGGTCACATAATATAATGTTACTTACAATCTTATTTAATCTTAAATGATAAGCATGATAAGAATAAACGCTGTGTGATTCTGAGAAAACATTATAAATATCTAGCTCTAAACTATTTATCATTTATATATCAATATTAAATTATCATAATATTCAAACCAAGAAATATTTCATACATCAACATTCAATCAACTATATTAATGTTAAAACGTAGTTTACAGTATCCTATTTCGTTCTGACACTGTTTCGTTAATTGGCCGATGCCTGACAGCCGTCTGCTCGATCGAAAGCTATCGATAACATATCTCAAATGCGATCCTAATTATTCCAGAAACTAATTAAAGATTGAGACAAGTAATTTTGAAGCTTTTTTAAATTCTCAATACTTCACAGATACGTTTCATATTTAAGGTCAAACAGCTATGTCGTTACAAAGAGAGCGAATACTAAGGAGTTAGGTAGTCAAAAAATAATTGAAAATTGAAGCATATTTAAATATTTAAGCGTAATTTTCTCCCATTTGTGTATGTTTATACCAGCTTTTCAAGGATTACATTCATATAACAATAGCCTCCTCGCTTATTACACAGCTAATTACACGTAAGCCGTGAATATAATATTTTCATAGAAAACTAGCTGTGCCGCGTGGTTTCACCCGCGTGGCTCCGCTCCTGTTGGTCTTAGCGTGATGATATATAGCCTATAGCCTTCCTCGATTAATGGGCTATCTAACACCGAAAGAATTTTTCAAATCGGACCAGTCGTTCCCGAGATTAGCGCGTTCAAACAAACAAACATACATACAAACAAACAAACAAACTCTTCAGCTTTATAATATTAGTATAGATTAATAGTAATAAAAATTGTGAGAGTTTTTTAAACAAATAGAGCATCATAAAGCTCTTGATTTGAATTTTCTAATGTCTTTATGACATTTTACAGCAACAAAATTACATGAAAAATATTTCTACATCAAACATTTAAATACAAACCCAACCAAACATACTCCAAGAGTCTGACCACTTCACACTTCATTAATGAGTTAAGCTTTACACTTCCCAGCTCTGAAGCTATAAGCAATTACCCAAGGGTGGTTATTGGGTAACAATGTCCTTCCCCGAAACATCTACCTGTTACCTGTTAGAATACCGTTACTTTTGTGGTAATATTGTTTTACGATTGATTTTAAAAGCTGGAATATCGAATGTAATTATACTAATAATAGTGTATTTTCTTAATACTACTATTAAATATTACAGGAATGGACTTATATATTAACGTATTGCTTTGTATGTCTGTAGGTATTTTACGGAAGAGTTGCTGAACGAATCTGAATTGAACGAAACTATGAATAGAGGTTTATCATTGCACAAAAATATTTTGTTGATGAATGCATGAGTAAGATTCAATTTTGAATCCATTTTATTGAAATTTATTAGATAACTAGTTTTCCGCCCGCGGCTTCGCCCGCGCTTTCAAAGGAAAACCTGCATAGTTCCCGTTCCCGTTGGATTTCTGGGATAAAAACATATATTGTGTTAATCCAAGTTACCCTCTACATGTGTGCTAAATTTTATTGTAATCGGTTCAGTAGAATTTGCGTGAAAGAGTAACAAACACACACACACACATCCTCACAAACTTTCACATTTATAATATTAGTAGTATATTATGCATCGGCACAATGGAAAATATTTTATCATTATTTAAAACTTCAGTTTCGTGTACATTTTGTCAAAATTTAATTAGATACTGTTTTATCTGTATTTTTGGTATGTTTATCTCTGCCCTGATCAATTTGGAACTTATCAAAGAAATCAAATGCATAAAGTATGTTAATTGAATGCAACATTTTGTCTTGTTTATTTGCATTTGATAAAATTTCTCACTTCTCAGTAAGATAATATCACATGGCCATGAACTTGTATCCTGCAGTGACATTAATATCAGTAAAAGTAAATTTTAATAATAGAAATTAATATTAAAAGTACTGCTCTACAAAACTGAAAAATACGAATTCAAATAGATTTGTCGTATTATTTAAATAGTATAAACAAAACATATTATGTTACAATACAAGTTATAATAAAAGGCAAAATCAGTAAAACTCTCGTCATAATTGGGCCAGTGACTCCGAAGCTTTGCCGTGAGACAAATGAATGAAAATTGTTACAGATTCATTTTGTTATTGGATTCCTTCCATGTAAGCTAACTATAGCATATAATTAAATTTTTTATGTCATGTAATATGAAAGGATAATAATTCAAACTACACATAATAGAGCAACAACATAAAGTCACAACTTAATCACAAATCACATTTTACCAGACGCCAATATAATTAAGATTCAAAATAGATCAGCAAACTCGAATTACTAGAACAAACTAACGATGCAGTTAGTTGCGGGGAAGTGCGACAAAAAGTTGTATATCGGTGCGAACGTGTGGTACCTATAACTGTCCACTTCATATACTGTACTAGATTACCGCCCGCGGCTTCGCCCGCGTTTGTAAAATAAAACCCGCATAGTTCCCGTTCCCGTGGGATTTCCGGGATAAAAACTATCCTATGTGTTAATCCAAGTTACCCTCTATATGTGTGCTAAATTTCATTGTAATCGGTTCAGTAGTTTTTACGTGAAAGAGTAACAAACATCCATACAAACTTTCGCCATTATAATAATATATATTAGATATTACGATAGATATGTATGGACGGTATGTAAAGGTTTAAATACTCTTCTTATAAATAAATGTATTTAAAATACAAAATATGAACTTACAATATAACAATCCATCAAGGATAGAAATGAATAGAGGTAAAAAATCGATCGTAACAACGTTCTTCAAAGTATATATCCATAAAATCGATTCGGAAACAGGATCCATGAAATTGAAATTCTCAATTTTGTAATATATGAAAATTGCAGAATTCAATAGGTAGGTATATTTTTAAATTTAACTCTTATTTATTTACAGTGTCCGATTGAAATGAATTCAGATGCTCTATGTTCGAAGTCCGACTTCATAATTATTTATGAATTTTATAAATTATGAATTAAATTATGAACAATAATTATTATTGTGTGGATGGATTAACTATCCACACTCCAATATAAAATAATCGCGTGTCCTATATCTTGTATTTAGGAACATCCTGAATCGTATAACGTTCTAACACTTTACAATATCTAAAGTCAATCTTTATTTTAACACCTCTGCACCACATCCATTAATATCTATAGAACTATTTAACAAACTCCCAACATTACTATCAGATCGTCTACATCTGATGTGGAACCTCGAAATAAACTTCCCGTTCTCGTCAATTATCGGCTCCTGGCACTCCATTATCACATCTCCCTGATCGTGCTTAAAACGCTTTTATTTTCAAACCTTACACGCTTTTATAAACAGGATTTTTACTTGTAGGGAAGTGTTTGTGAAATGGGTATTAATAGTACGTTAGATATTCCATTTTGATGTTCAGAATTTTAAATAGAAAATCTTTGCGATGAAAGGCATTGAAAAGTATACTCACTTAGGTAACTATTTCATCTGTAACTTAATTGTTTCTGAGTACATTGTTTTTATCAAATATACCTGCGGGAGTCCCGAATAAGTGGCTCGATTTGAATACTAATAATTAAAGCTCGCATACCATTATACTTACGTTCACGGCAATATTTTTTTTAGACAATGATTCTTATAAAGTATAATATGAGTCTTAATTTCTTTGTTTCAAATGTTTGTTGTTAAAAGTTATTACTAAATAATACGTATGTAATACAATGTCCATCCAATTTCGCATAATAACTAGGTTCTTCGTTACTATAATCATTGTGTTCATGTAACAACCTATTGAGCTTTTAAATTAACCAGCCAATTATTACTAAATGTTTCTCTTTATTTTTCTCTATAGAGCTCTTATTTTATGTTTAATATTATAGTAATTATTGTTGTAATGAATAAATGAAATTATTCGTAAAAAGAAAAAGAGACGAATTATTCCTAATTCGTCTCTTTTTCTTCAAGTCTCAAGATATAGAGCTTTTTGTATCTACTCTCATGAAAAGTATTTCAAAATTTTTAATTGCAGTTCAGTGCAATAATAACAATATTTTTCGTAAGATTTATTTTAATATTTATTGTTTACTTACGTATAAATAAGTTTATTGATATTGTATGTAACTGTAATGTTCAATAATAATTCGAATCAGTATTTTTCAAGTTCACGCTATCAAACGCACAATAAAGTATTGACTAAATTAAACTAGGATTAAAACACAAACCAGGTTTATGGTTCCTGTGCTTCTTGCCTCTCCCATCAGCGCAGCTAGCTATCAACAGTAAAACGAGGAACCGCCACATCCTACATCACTTAACTATTTCAAATTATATTAAAAACACGTATTTCACATCGTCCAGTCCACACATACACTGTAAAATCACATTACCTATAAAAAAGATAAATTAAACTATGGTTTAATTCATTGGAATAAGTTTAACACAAGTTTTCGTAAATAAAACGCACGTCGGTTTTAACAACGCGCGACAAACCGACCTCCTCGACGAATACGGGCTTACTAAAGCTGTGGCTACTATTTACGAAGTAAAAGCTTCGAAAAAGCTCTCGCATATTAACCCTTCCATAAAAATATTAAGAAAGTGTAAATTCAAATACAGTATGGAAAAATTGATATAATTTTTGGCAAATTTATGTTTTAATTGTATGTTTAAATCATGAAATTAATATTTAGAAAATATATCTGAAAGCTCTGTGTAGCGACTGACGAAGCTTTCTTCGTCCTCTACATTGACTCCTCTTCGCAGTTTCAGTACTATCACATAGATGGCGCTGTGGCAAAAGTCAAGTGGTCGTACTTAACAACTATCTACTTTTGTAAGCATATTTCTTAAGAATGGATAATTTCAAGAATGTCAGATGAATAATATTCCATTCTTTTGACCTGTTTTTTTATAAATATTGATTTATCACTCATATTGTAATATTATAGGCGTGAATCAAATAGTTATAGTAGTTATAGATCAAATTGTTAGATGGCGCTAATCAAAAATATGTCAATTAGTTTATGATTTATGAGTGATTGCAAATCATGAAAAGTGTTTTATTAGATAATATAGGTCTACCAGAATCTGATGGCATATTTATATTTAAGAAATAAAAGATTTTCATATGGCAATTTTATTTGACAACTATCAAAATGATTGTCAAATTATTTGTCTTCTTTGCAATTCTTGAATAATTTTTAGGATTTTGTCTAAAAAATCTTCGAAGATGTCGAAAAAGCCGCTGCGATCACAAGCAAGAGGTGTTGTTTATAATGTTTATAGAAAAACATTCGATGAAGAAGGGTCAAACACATCACAATTTTCAATTTTGAATATTTTATTGGTAAATTGGACTTACCCGTTTTGATACTTAAAATTAAAAATATATAGTAGGTAACTATAATATTGTTTTTTGATTACAATATAATTTTATGAAAACTTATTACAGGAGTTTCCAATTCGGCTATGCGTCAAGTCCAAGCTGTCCAAGTCAATTTTATAATTGTTTGTGTATCTGTTAATACTTACGAAAATAAACATAGTTTTATTTTATTTTATTGTTATTTTATTTTATAAAAAAAATATTAGCATTATCTAGTTTTGATCTGCATTATCATTACATCCATGTTTTTACATGGCTTAATGATAATGAATATACAAATATAGGTATGTGTAAATAATAATATGTATTACATAGATAAAAGTAATATGTATATTATACATGTAAGTAGTACCTACAAAATATTAAGTGGATATCTCATTATTTGGTACAGTATTGTTCACTTATGTAATGTGACTAATGATGTTGAGGACAAAATAAAAAATAAGCAGTATCAAGATCGGTCAGTCCATTTTCCCTAGGGTTGCACACTCAAAATTTTGATTTCCCCAATTGCCATCAGATTCTGGTTTACCTATATATCCAGCAATTATAATGTTCATCAGAGGATAGGGATAAAAGGTTTTTACAATAATACAACAAAATACGAACAATAAGCCAAAAATGTTTAATGTCATAATAAATTTACACTGCATTAACACCAAAATACGATGACGCGGCGCGCCCACTAAACGAGTCTAAAAAAAGTCCACTAAAATTATTATTACATACAATCGGATAGATTTATCAGATTATTATCAGCGCGATAATATACAAGTACAATTTAAAGGTACGAACATACGCGTCAACATCTCATAAACTTTAGGACACACTTATCTATATTAAAATTAAATTTATACATACAATTCTTCTATTCTATGATTATGAGTCATGATTATGTTTATATTGTAATGCAAAATATTAGGAAACGTATAAAACTTTCCGATCTTATAAATATTTTATTGTTTGAAGTTGGCGGGATCGCGGTCTTGCTAAGTCTACATGATTTTAACCATTCGTAACACTTCATAAAAATCGTTCTGAAACCATCAATGTCATTTCTACTTGATCGTTCTTCATTTATTTGAAATAACAGTTACGAAAAGTAAATGACAATATTGTTATATTATTCTTGAAGTTAATTGAAACACCTAGTTACATAGGTAATCATATAGGTCAAACAAAAAAACTTGTACATATTTGTAACACATTATGCTAAAAGTTAGGTTTTCAAACGTTCTTCTATTAATTTAAAAATGCTTCATTCCTTTACCAAATCCTTCCGTTGCTATAATCAATCTATCTAAGAATATCGATCCGACGAAGAACGTCAATTGAAAAAATGTTGTCAGCTTACTTCTTGTGCACTTTACCATACAGTTTAATAGTTTAACTTGACCGCGATCCACCATTTTTTATCAATTATTATCGCCATAGATATGTCTCAAGCAGGTAGGTGGCGCATCACACAAATCATTTGGTATCCACGTATATTCACATTCGAAATAACACTCTGTACACGACGCCACAAGATTTATTTTAGGTTGGATCATGAAGGACTGTTATGGTATTTCTTATATAGTTATCCTTTTAACAGAACTAACATCTTAAAGTATACTACAGTTTAATATAGATTTTGAGATGTTACTGACTTTAATAGCTGTCTTATTTAGGCTCAATACGTTACTCAATAAGTTATAAATATTATTAGAGTCACTTGAATATTCTTACCAAATACATTAGAAAATCTTGTAAGTCACCATAATCCACATGAATACTCGCAGAAACATCATAACATTCCACATACCAACAGATATGATAAAGTAGAAAATATAAGAGCATACGTCATACGACACTATCATATAAATCTCATATACAATTGATGTAAAAACATCAGCAGTGATACCCACCTGACACGCTGCGTGCACACAAGAATACATAGATCCTAGAGGAATATGACTAAAAACTTAGTGACGTAACAATAAGACGATCCAGGCAATACGATTCTCTACTGAAAGGGCCAAATGCCAAGACAGTAAGTAAATAATATTTACTAGTGAACCAAGTCCTGTGAGTGAACTTTGTGGTTATGGTTCCTAGCCGATGAATTACCTATGGGTAGTCATTATAGTTACGCCACTAAAACTGTTTCACATTTTGAAATTAAAGACTTTGAAAAATTTTAAGATATGTCTACTCACGCTCTTTTGAACGGTTGTTTTAATTTTAAAGTCTTTAATTTAAAAATGTGTAAAACATTCCCATTTCAAATATGAAACTACAATCTTTTGATTATAAAAATCTCGCATAACTTATCCAGATTAAATATATAAAAAGATAAGATTGCATTAAATATAAATTGAATCGGTTATTATTGCTATATCTGGTCCTGTATATGATATTTAGTTCGGAGTATCACTCTTTCTAGCACAGCGATTAAAATCGTGGTCATTTTATTCATGATCACTTCTTTCTTACACAACGAATTCGTCGTGTATTTACTTGTAATTAAATATAGATGGCGTTGAAATCAATTTACAACGATTTTAATTGCGGCGCTAGAATTTTTAAATGTTTAAAATTTAAACCGTAAAGATAAAATTTGTATTTCAGATATGTGTATGTGTGTGTGCGTGTAGCGTGTGTGGAACTGCCTTGCTCATCGGCCGGTTAGAGTATTGTCATATTTATTACTAAGTCTTTTTATCGGTAAATGCAATTTTCAATAATGAAAGTTCAAAACATAAATGAAATCCAGTCTATGATAGTATGATAACTTTGTAATAACAAAGATTAATGATAATAAAAAAATTATCAAAGTTCGTCAAAATTACATGGTAAAGTTATAATCACTTTTTAATGGAAGTAGATGGCGCTGAATTGAATGTAAACAAATACAAAATAATTTGGGGCTTTTACGATTATAATTTCAAATAATTTCCAGTGTTATAATAACCTACAAGTGTAAGTGAAAGAAAATAAAACTAACAATATCCGATTATACAAATTGATTGAATTAAAGGACACAAATGAACGAATCATAAAACAATCGATTTAAAATTAAAGCTGTTAATTTAAACCATAATAAATTAATTGACAAATAAACTAACACAAAAAGTACACACATTTTTAAACAACACAATTTAGACATCATTCTTTATTGCCATACATGAAATTATTTAACACTTTACCTCAAACATAAACACAAGTAAAAAACGGAACATCCTGTATAGTGTATGTCATATAATAAATAATTCATTTCTTTATTGCCAAACATGAAATTATTTAACACTTTACCTCAAACATAAACACAATTAAAAAAAGGAACATCCTATGTATGTCACAAAAATATTCATTCACAAACATAGATACAAAACGGAACATCCTGTATAGTGTAGAGTGCAGACAAAAGACGTAGCTGACAAACTCGTTCGGCCGGTGTGAGCCGGGAGGCTGGGAGCGGTCGGGGGCCGGTACGGCGCCCCCTCCCCGCGGGCCCGACCGGGCCGCCTCAGACGAACCACTCGTCCTTGTGCGGGGCGCCCGCGCCGCTCAGCGCAGCGCCCGCGCCCGCAGGCGGCCCGGGCGCGCCGCCCTGTACCTGCACCCCAGCCCTGCTCCTTACTCATCACATTATCTATACTAATGCCATTGAGATATACATATGGAGACGACACCGCCTACATCACTTATGCTCCGCTCAACATACGCCATATGGCGTAACTGCACGCTCATTTTTTATTTGTTTTAAAGTGAAACGCATCAAATATGCCTTCGTGTGTGTTACGATATTGCACAAATAATACAAATAATACGGAAAAGTGCAAAGGAATTACTTTCATCGGTAAGTACCTAACTAGATAATAATTTTTAAAACTTAGTTAGAGCAAAAAAATGGCGCACAGATTTTGTTCGTGGTGTCTCCTCCATACGAAGTAATATTATCTTAATGACTAGTACTAGGTTTCGTCGCGGAAGAATTCTAATCAATACCCGCGGCCCCATCATTAAAGCGGCTCGACGGAACACAGTGGGGTTTTAGTCGGTAAGAATCCGACATAACCCTCGGCTCCTTCCCCGGGGGCCGTGGGTATCTTTGGAAGATTTCCGTGAAAAAAAAAGGTTTCGGCCCGCGGCTTCGCCCGCGCAGTCAAAGAAAAACCCGCATATTTCCCGTTCCCGTGAGATTTCCGGGATTGCGTTATTTTCCCGGGATAAAAAGTAGCTTATGTCCTTTCTCGGGTATCAAAATATCTCCATACCAAATTTCATGAAAATTGGTTCAATAGTTTAGGCTTGATTGAGTTACTATTTTTCTGACAGACAGACAGAGTTACTTTCGCATTTATAATATTGGTATGGATTTTAAAGCTAAAGAGATTGTTTGTTTGTGAACGATCTAATCTCAGGAACTACTTGTCCGATTTCAAAAATTATTTCGGTGTTAGATAGCCCATTTATTGCGGAAGGCTATAGGCTGTATATCATCACGCTAAGACTAACAGGAGCGGAGCAATGCGTGTGAAACCGCGGGAAACAGCTAGTATTATAATATGTGCACACAAAAAAGATCATTATTATCGTTGTCTTTAATTTTCTAAGCGTTATTCAAATAGCTGTTACCCGCCTGTTCGTCCGTGTGGGAAAAGAAATTTCTAAGTAAATGAAATATTTCAACGTGGTAAGAATCATATATTATTTTCTAGCCTTCAGACACAAAAAAAAAATACTTTCGTGCGCATCACGACGTGAAAGAAAGACAAAGAAACAAACAGAATTTCATATTAATATAATCTAATATATTATATTATAAAGGTGAAAGTTTGTATGGATGTATGGATGTTTGTTACTCTTTCACGTAAAAACTACTGAACCGATTACAATGAAATTTAGCACACATATAGAGGGTAACTTGGATTAACACATAGGATAGTTTTTATCCCGGAAATCCCACGGAAACGGGAACTATGCGGGTTTTTCTTTGCAAACGCGGGCGAAGCCGCGGGAGGAAATCTAGTACAGTAATTAAGAATTTCCATACGTAACTATGAAAATGTGTTATGTGATTGTGTAAGTCAGTCAGTATGTAAGTCTGTACACCACTGCTGTGTGTGTGTGTGTGTGTGTGTGTGTGCACCGGATGTAAGTAATGTGCACCTACCCGCGCGGGCCCGCAGGGTGCGCCCAGTTTCCCGGCAGCCGCGTGGCGCTGCCCGGCGAGCAGGGCGCCGCGCCCTTCCCGCCGGCACCGTTGCTGCTTGCCATTTGATCTACTGCAATAAGAAATTAAGTTTTTAGTTATAATAATTTTTAAGCTATTGCATAGCTTCTATCGCGGGCCTTGAGCGCGGGGACCGAATTCAGAAATTCCGTAACGAAAAAACCTCACGCTCCCCACTTCGACGGGCACGGAGGTGTGGCTTGAAGGCATGCTATGCAATAGCTTTACCGTAGCAGTCCCCGAGTGCCACACGTCTTTTTTTATTTATTTCATTTATTTATACATATTATATAAAACCATTCCTACCTTTACAGTTTACCCAATGCGATAGGGAGGTCAAATTTACAATACAATTTACTCATTAATACAAAAAAAAATATTCCATTAAATAAGATTACTATAATAATCAACAAAAAAAATTGTGTGCGTGTACTAGTGTACACACGTAAGAAGTGAAACTTCTTTATGATCTTATTTTTCAAAAAATAATTTACTATAGGTAGGTATGCAACTTTACAGGAATACGAATCACACGTGGTAGGGATAAGAAAAAGATGGCGCGTAATGAAAAAATGTTACACTAAATTTTTTTCCAACCCCGATAAAAAAGTTTCACTTCAATAATTTTATTTATTTATATAAAACCATTCCTACCATTACAGTTTACCCAATGCGATAGGGAGGTCAAATTTACAATACAATTTACTCATTAATAAAAAAAAAAATTACATTAATTAAAATTACAATAATAATCAACAAAAAAATTGTGTGCGTGTACTAGTGTAACGTGTACACGTAAGAAGTGAAACTTCTTAATGACCTTATTTTTTCAAAAAATAATTTACTATAGTTAGGTATGCAACTTTACAGAAATACGAATCACGCGTGGTAGGGATAGGAAAAAGATGGCGCGTAACGGAAAAATGTCACGCGTAACGAAAAAATGTTACACTAAATTTTTTTCCAACCCCGATAAAAAAGTTTAACTTCAAAACTGTAGAATAAATATCACCTACGTTGCAAAAAATTCAAAATTATACCTCATTCCAGAGAAAAAAATATTACCTTCTTATAATTATATAAAATTATCCTATCACCATATTAGTTACCATACTTCTCCGAAACGACTGGACCGATTCTGATTAAATTTTGTGTGCCTATTGAGTAGATCTGAAAATCGGCCAACATCTTTTTTACATAGACCTAAATGATAAGAGTAAGGTAGAACAACGTTTGCCGAAGAAGCTAGTAATCATCACTACATAGTATACTTAAAACAAAGTCGCTTTCTCTGTCCCTATGTCCCTCTGTATGCTTAAATTTTTAAAACTACGCAACGGATTTTGATGCGGTTTTTTTTAATAGAGTGATTCATGGGGAAGGTTTTAGTATATAATTTATGAGGTTTTAGACAAAGCGGGCGAAGCCGCGGGCGGTAAGCTAGTAAATAAATATAAGTTACAATGTAAATGTGTGCGTCGGTTGGGTGCTCTCCGGCGGCAGTAGCAGCAGAGCGCCGCTACCACGAGCAGCAGCACCAGCGCCGCGGCGCCGGCCCCCGCCGCCACCCACGCCTCGCCCGCGCTGCCGCCGCCGCTCTCTGGAATGTCGTACCATATGATTGAAATCTATATATATATATAAAACTCAAAGGTGACTGATATAGTGATCTATCAACGCACAGCCCAAACCACTGGACGTATCGGGCTGAAATTTGGCATGCAGGTAGATATGTCATAACTTAGGCGTCCCCTAAGAAAGGATTTTAGAAAATTCATCTCCTAAAGGGGTAAAATAGGGGATGAAAACTTATACATGAAAATTTATCTTTTCCACGCAAGCGAAGCTGCGGGCAACAGCTAGTTACACTATAAAGTGATCGAACTAATAGGACCATGTGTATTTGAAAAATATCATTTACTGAGTAATTCATATTCTAACATCAAATTGTTCGTTTACTCTTACTAATAAATCCTACAATGTCAGAAAATGGCTCTCCCGCTCAATCAACCTGCACGAATTGTAATTCTTTCATCTCTCGATACTTGATGGAAAAAACTCAGAAGGTAGCTAAAATACATTTTTAAACTTGTTAATATATTCCATCATTCGCTAGAGCTGCGTATTGTGAGGCTGTTCCGTGTAGGCCTTCTGTTAAGATTGTGTATAAGATAGACTCTTTTTTATAGTATATACTAACCCGGACACAGCGTAGCCGTGTCCTCATCCGAGCCGTCCGCACAATGGTCCACTCCATCGCACGTGAGGTCCGCGCTCACGCAGAACTCGCGCTGCTTGCACCGGAACTCCTTGCAGCCGTGCTCTGGAAGGAATACTGGATATGAGATTTAGATTTATCTGAATTTAACTTCGTATAGCTTTCGAATAGGTTTTTGGATTATTAAAACTGATTAACTAAATTCATTAAATATTGGATTAGAGACATTAATTAAAAGATATTTTTCTTGTTGGCACAAATATAACGGTTCCAAATTCTTAATATTTTGAAAAAGTTTATGAATAAGAAAAGTTTTACCATAGTAAAAAATACTCAGCATGTTTCATTTCGTTTAAACTTCAGCGTATTTATTAAAATCACGCGCTGGCTTAACGCATGGACTGCCAGAAGTTTTAAAAGCAAAATTCAGTATGAAATACAAAAAGCGGCGATGAAATCAAAAACCATCGGCGCATAAAGTCAATACAATGGATGCGTCGCGATCCATCAATCGATTTGCGAAACATTAAAATCAATATGTCGTCAGGCTGAAGCCTCGCGCCAAAAACAAAAGTCAATCAAATTAAAAAAACCACTCGAAACTCAGTTCGGCTGGTTAAATGATTGAAAGTTATTTCCCCTATAAATATGTAATAGTTTATACTCGTAGCTTTGAGCCAATTTAACGAAAAATTCACAGGTTTATAGCTTGATTGAAGTTTTAAGCGCCGTAAAATGTTTTTGCATTTTATAATGTAGTTTGAGCTTGTTCATTATTTTATGTAGCGAATTTAATATAATAGCTTAAAGAGGTAAAATAAAAACAGAACAACATAATATGGAAAGTGCTTAGATATTTGATGCTATTGTTAGTGGATTAAAAGAAATAACAACCCTCTCGTTGCGGTCAGGTGAAGTAAGGTCCCCTTTGAAAAGCGTTTGATGTCAACACTTTGGGATTTGGGGGAAAATGCAGACGTCAGGGGATTCTTTAGAATTTTTTATTCACGTCGGTGTACGTCTACGCATCACAAAACAAAAGTTATTATAACCAAGCCAAGCTTACTTTTGTAAGCGTTTATTTTCAAGAATACTCGCTGTAAAGTTTTCGAAACGTCATGATAAAATATGATATAACGAATAAATCGCGATTTAATTCCATTAAACGGTCTTTAATTTCTAACTTTATACCTAGTATACTAGGTATATTGTTTATTATGAGGTTTCTCACTTAGTTTTCAAAACTAAAACATAATTATATATGACTATATATACCTAGCCCATATTATAATCCTGCAATGCTGATAAATTAAAACACTTTAATAATAACAATGCATCCCATTTCTTCTCTATTATCTTGTTACGTCTCGGTCTCCAATCTTCTATCTCCGACCTTACCTAACATCTTCCAAACTACCATAAAGAAGTAGGCAATATAGCAAACATACTACAAAAAAAATGTTAACAGCAATCCAAAGAGACGAAATACCACAAAAAAATGTTAACAGCAATCCAAAGAGACGAAATACCACAAAAAAATGTTAACAGTAATCCAAAGAGACGAAATACCACAAAAAACATGTTAACTACAATCAAAAGAGACAAAACTTTAACAGATACTAAAAACAACTAAAAACACAGCCAAGTCCGCTGATTGCGGTCTACCAAGCTCCGTATACAACTACGTCTTAATGGACAAAGTTACTTAAAGCGTCACACACAGTCCATTACCGCGGGTTGTTGTGGCTTATAACTCGGCGTCGGTTCAACTTTGCTCGTTAAAAATTCGTAATTGATTTTTTAACTCCTGCATGCTGCAACGGTTCTATTCAAATCTACATACTTTGCGGATTTAAAATGCAGTTTTACTTCACACGAGTTATCGTAAGATCCAGTTGCTGTCTATCTTTTATGCTTAATTTTAATGATCATCATACCTATAAAAATAGAGATGGGTATACTACATTAATGTTACAAACAAAATTAGCTTAGTGTTAATATTTTTCACATATTGTATCGATTAAACAGCTTTTTCTGAACAGCACATGAAATAAAGGTGTCCTTCAAGGGTACGTCCTTGGTCACTATCTATATAATATCGATAACAAAGCCAATTTATTTTTCAATTATAATAAGCAAACGTTTTGGCGCTGTTAGATTGTAATTTTAATTAAAAAAGAAGACCCATATTATCTACATAAAACCTCTATTGACCAGTGACGTGAAACAACAAGGGTGGAGGGTATGGAATATTAAATTGATTTCGGGAGCCGTGTTTTGAGGTTATATTAAAAGAACCTTTGTATGTTTACGAATATTATTTTTCATTGTTGAAGTCTTTTTTATAAAGAGTATTAATAATAATGATGAACCAAAAGTTGAACAGTTTACTTTAAAAAATCTGTAATAATTAATTATACTGTAATAATCATATTTTGAATTACATTTGGAAATGTATCGATATATTTCTATAAAGATATTCATTGATTTATTTTTCCCGATGTTTTGAATACTTAACAGTTTGCGTAGACACTTTTCAAAAGCATTAAGACTCACCCGCGCGAAATCAAACGCCAGTAAATATACACTTTTATGCGATAATACTATTCAATGGCAATAATAATCTATAAAGCATAACAAAGAAAATATCAATCACTTTGTAAAATACACACGCAATGATATTATTTTCTAACTGATAACTGAATACAAAAGTTCGCATCAAACTTAGATTAAATCCATATAACGGTAACTATACACAGAATTATTCCCCGTAGAATATTCCAGAAACCCTTGGAAAGTTACCGAATATCTCGCCGTGTACTTTTCCACGCAGTCAGGTGGAAAATCTAATTGGTGTAATACGTTACGTACGAGGAATATTTGGAGAGGAAAGAGATCTGTACATTCAAACAGAGGAATATGAATGAATTCCTGCGTAAGAGGATTTAATACTAAAATAATGGGAAGGATTTAAGCGAAATAGCATTTACGTGAGAATTTGTTGCCAATATTAAATAGGGTTGGAATTTAAGATGCTGTCGTCGGATGAGAGGCAGGGGAAACGGATTAGGTTAATAATAGGAATAACCAACCCCTTCACTCGAGTTTAATTCTAATTTTCCTATTGTTTGTTCTGAATTATTCTTAAATTTTCCTGCAGCAAAATATTTAATTAAAATAAAACATAACGAAGAGACGTATTATCACAATTCACCAGCGTTAATTAAGGATTTTAAAGTACGTGAAAACACAAGTGTTACTCCAAAAAGAGAAGTCAGAAACCTCGGCTACCTGGTTTAAATGAACGCAAAAACTCACCCAACTTAGCAGAGTAAATACGTTCCTCCCACGTTACTCGTAACATATTCAAAATGGTAACAAAGGCTGAAATTTTCGCGAAATAAGCGGTATTTATTCTCGCTTAGCATTTTGATGAAAGGCAATGTACGCACAGGGAATGCTTACATGTGTGCTTTGTTGGTCCCCTGTTTTAAACTTTTAAATCACGATTATGAAGTTTTTATACGCATTAAGTCTGCGTTAATTATTTATGGCTTAGTTTTCAGCTGTGAAATGATATTTCTTCATGTCAATAAAATTTTATAAGAATGTTATAATCATGTGTAAAATAATGCAAAAATGTTTTCTGAGGTATACATGTCATAAACGGTATCGATCCCAAGAAAACTCGTTTGGATTTGAAAGAAATAGAAATATCTTTGCAACGACTATACAAAATTCTAAATATGCAACCACACGATAAAAATCTTGTGCTAAATTATTGCTCATAAAATAGTTCTACCATTATTTAAATTCTTAACAATTAAAGATAAAGTAATAATTTTCAAAGTCAATCAAAATAGAACTAGTTTCTCCTCATAAATAATAACACAAACACAAAATATACATAATAAATACAGCATATTTGCCAAGATATGGTAAATATTATAAGAAGGATTGGACTCATGATTCAAATCGCTCTCAAGCAATAGATGAAGCCATTAGACCTTACAAATATATTCGTTCAGGTGAAGAGGATAACGAGAATTCAATTTCAATAAGCGTTTCTTTCAAATCGCGTTTAGTATTCAAAAGATTAATATTATCCAAAGCTTCAGAGAAATGTAATTCATCTAAATCTATGACATCTTTGAAGGTTTCTTCTTTGTATTCCTGAATAATGTGGATTAGATTACAGATAATATTTACTGAAAATACGTAGGAGTTTAATCGATGCAAATTTAATTTCTATAATTAGAATTCGACTATATGCGGATAGGTTACACTGTATCACATCAAACGAAACTCTTATTGGATAAATTCATATGCGATTTATGTATTGTATCATTTCAAATATCAACGTTTCGTGTACTTTACAGAGCATATAATATGGCCACACCATCTGATTTCTTATCTTTTCTATTTTGTATATTTTTGTTTTAACTATACCTAAGTAATAAATGCTGAATTGCAAATTCAAATACACGACTTAAGAAGCAGGCCATTTAACTGATTGATTGTGGATTCGACATATCAGTTCAGCAGATTTTGTCTTGCAAATAAAGAAATAAACACACACATGTTTTAACTTTGTTATATTATAGTAGATAAAAACATTGCGTTTAATTATTATCACTGAAACTGTGACAACTTTGTTATCTACAAAATGCATGTATCAATAAACCCGCACAATATTATCAACTCGCAATTATTAATTTGTTGATAAAATTTATATCGTAACAAGTAAATCAGTTTAATTTGCTGGTTTGATTGTTTATTGTCCCAGAAATTTCCAGGAAGTTTTATGTTACTACAATATGATAATCATATTATTTTATGAACGCTAAGAGAATGGTACTAAGTAGTGCACAAAACTAGTGATAAGTACCTAAAATCCACGAGTTTACAGCTTCATAACACATTTAAATTGATAAAACAAATCAAAGTATAAAATCTAACTAAATCTTATCAGAATTTTGGTGACCCCTAAATTTTGATAATCATTTCCCAAGTAATATGCAAACATACGCACCTAGTATAATGATTCAAACAATCCTCCTTATTAAAATAGAATTTTTTTTAATTGGTAATAGGGAAGCGCTTGACCACAATCTCGCCTCATGTTAAGCTGAGATGTGGTCTAAGATGGAGCGCGCTTCCCTAGAAGGTACCTGTTCACTCTACGCTTGAAGACCCCCCGCTTGAAGAACCACGCAAAACCCCGATAAACATGTTCCACTGCTATTTGATAGTATCCCCAAGCAAAGTCAATAGGTAAGATCACTCACTGGGGTCCTTAACAGCGGTGATGACCAGCTTGAAGCCGTTCGCGTCGGTCCCCCAGTTGTCCGTGACGTACTTGAGTGTCACGAAGTTGCTGCGCGTGAACAGCGCGCCGACCTGCTGCTTGGTGTTCCGGCAGGAGAGGTCGGCCTGTAATTTTGTTTATAAATTATACACATACGTGAATACAGATACAAAATAATAATTGACAGGATACGAATTTATTAAATCTTCTAAAATACACAATTTGAAAGGATGAGAAAAACAACACATGAGACATTGTGAGATAGGGATGGTGGATTCGTTTGCGCATATGGAGCAATGCTGATCAATTTACATTTGTAGAATATTTTTGAATACATTAATATTTTATTTTTGCTTAGGAATATTTAGCTTTTTGAGCATATGTAATGTTTCTCTCGTTCATTCTGTGTAAAACACCTAAATGGCAAAAGTAAAATCGTAAAAAGTGTATCCGAAAATTTGTCGGCGCCAAATTATGTCTTTAAAATTCACTAAGGCGTTCAGCATTTGCATAGTTTACATAGCATAATAAGTCGTAGGCTAAATCCAGCGTATAATTACACAAATCTGCATAATGCCCTCTTATTACTAAAATCATCAAACCTCAAGTCTATATCATCCAACCAGCGAGGAGCAATATTTCCTTCATCGAGCGGGCTTAGTGAGCGATCGGGGTTTTATATCGCTGTCATATTTCAGAGAGATATGGGGGAGACGTGACCACCCCGGATTTAGACCACCCCCCACCACCTCCCCCCAACTCCGCCCTTGTCTCGTGCATCAAAAGAACTACTTGCATCAAAATTTTGCATTCCAGACCCGATCCTTCGCTGGGAATTTTATTAAGTCGACGGTATATTAAAATTCCTTATAGGAATTCGTATTCTTTCCTCGGAGATCGAATATTTTACACCTTTATAAAGGTTATAGCTCTATTATGGAAGGTTCCTTCCGGCTTTATTACATTCCTTTGTTTTTAAACACATTGTTATTTCTAAAGAAAGGAAGCTATTTTTCAGGCATGTTGGATGTTTGCCTAACGTTTGGAATACCTTTTATGATATCTTTTGAATTATGTAGGTACTTAATAAGATAGGATTAACTTCTTTATCATCTTAAAAATGTTATTTTCCTCAATTTAAATATTAATCGAACCTCATTCTTTTTGAACTTTTTCCTGTTGTCTGAAACAAGATACTGATAAACTTTTTAAGCTTCTTAAATTGGGGTTTCTATAAATTGGTGTATTAAAAAATGGGAATACGTAATTATGCTTCACTGTTATCAAATTGCAATATACTTTTAATATAATTTTCAATACGATATGTGAAGTGGAAAGGTCACGGTTATTATCTACGCGAATAAGCCTAAGTTCAAGCTACGGACTCTTCTTTAAAACACTACTAAACCGTAAACTTCAGTTACAATTAAGCACTGTTATTGCATCGATATCCAACACGATCTAGAATAAAACAGCTATACTCGACCCGTTAAAACACCAACTCACATTAGCCCAGTCAATTTCCTAGCGAGCAAGCGCTCCAAGTCTTATAACTTTCATGATGTAAAGCGCTCGTACAGAACGCCCGCTGAATTTAAAGCAGCTGCATTTTCTGTCCACGTCCGAATTATTAAGCGCTGAATAAGGCTCATGTCGCTTTAAAACTTCATTCTTCTCAACAGCTGTTTTGGCTGTTTGTGTATTTTTTATTCGAGTCGTGGCGTTTTAACATTATGTTGCGAAGTCTCAATTAGTATTAATCTTTGTTTGCATTGTTAAATAGATGTGTTAAATCATTTCAATCATCAAATTATTTTTTGGGGTACAAAATTGTGTTCCCTTGGCTTTTTTCATGTGAATTTTCAATGATTCCTAAATAAAGGTGTTCACTTACAACCAATCTAGATGAAAAGCTACCTGACTTTTATGTTCATCTTGTGTACATTATATATTACTAGCGGTCCGCCCCGGCTTCGCCCGTGGTACATATTTCGCAATTAAAAGTAGCCTATGGTCTTTCTCAGGGTCTAAAGATTGTCTGTGCCAAATTTCATCAAAATCGGTCCAGTAGTTTATGAGCCTATTCGTAACAATCATACAAACAAACAAAGTTTTCCTCTTTATAATATTAGTGTAGATGTATATCAAAGATTTTTTTTTTTAATTTAGCCTTGGCTGTATTTTATATGCTCAGTATATTGAAATATAATACAGAAATGTATTTTATTTAGCAAAATAAAATTTTTCACTGCTACCTATGCCTATGAAAATCGAACTTATTTTGGATCCTAGACTATTACCCACTTAAGTCTGAAAACTTTTTTAGAACACTTATTACAACAGGAACAACTAACAATTAATATACAAATGTTATTTTTTTCGTATAAAGACAAAAAATTTCGAACTTTTAAACAATTAATTAATAGAGGTATTTGCAAAGCGACATGCTGGCGCTAACAAAGCTTTGTATGCGTAACAAAGCGTTTTGTAACAAACAGAATAGATGATTTTAACCTAGTATACATATTTTTTAACTTTCCATGTTCACTTAAATATGTATGAGGATAAATGCTTTGTAAAGCCCATTTTTCCCGCCTGAAAGAAGTATTAAAAATATCAGGCGTGTTTATTCATTCTATAATACTTATTTTTTAGTCCATGTTTTGACAGAGGTTTATGAAGAATATAATAATAATATGCTCCTGAGTATAACAAAAGAGGACTATCATTGAAGACACAGAATTAAAGCTACATATTTGTAATTCGTAACGAATTCGAACCTATACCATATCTTTATAAATTTATTTATTCTTAAATATTGTATTGTCATATTTAAGGAATTTTATTCCTTACTAGTGGTCCGCCGTGGTACAAATTTCGCAATAAAAGGTAGCCTATGTCCTTTCTCGGGTATCAAAATATCTCCATACCAAATTTCATGCAAATTGGTTCAGTAGTTAAGGCGTGATTAAGTAACAGACAGACAGACAGAGTTACATTCGCATTTATATAATATTAGTATTAGTATGGATACGTCAGAATATAACACAAGTATAACACAAAGTTACACTAAAATATTCCCAACCATAATCTCAGAATCAAACGCACCACATCAACAAATATGGCCAAGGTAGCATAGTTACTAGTTAGTAGTTAGCCAGGTGGCCACAACTTTGTCCTTTGTCTTTCTCTTGTGGCCCCTTTGATCTGCTAAACTTTATTGTTCATAACTAACAACCATGCGGTACCGTTATTTAACATTTTACACGTGTCAGTGGAAATTATTTTAATCCACTTGTAACTATAATTATATAAAAGGAACATATTTTGTACTTAGTATGAAACATAAACCATGAATATCGAGTACGAATTGTAGCACAGAAAACATTGTTTATTCCTATGTATTATTTGTTTGTTCTATTCTAGATGGATATTTCTTTGTATTTTTAATTGAGTTGTGCTTAAAAAAGCTGTAAAAAAAACTATGTAAAAAACGAATCACAGAATCAATATTATAATATTGGTACAAATAAAACGGTTGCTATGAGAATTATTATCAGTCATTTGACCTTACATCAAACACAAAAGATCAAACCAAGCTACATTTCTGTTTAATTCTATTCTCACATCAAGCCCCTTAGCAACCAGCAATTTCCAAATCGGATTTATTCCAATTATCACTCAACAATATGTCCAATCGCCACACAAATATTTGAAACAATCGTAATTAAAATTAAATCAGAACAATCACACCCTTTAATTAAATGAAACAAATTCAGCAAAGAGTGAAATAAACAATGCCATAGCAATTACTCCCTTCAAAAGCGTAGTTAAGATCCGACAAAAGGGGAATTACACGATTTAATATCACCACGTTTAATTTTTACGAGTCTCAACAATTCTGAATATTTGACAGAGGTCTAAATACGGAACTTTGGCTATTACCGTAATAACCTTAAGGAGTTCAAAAGAAGTTGGCGTTAACTGTGAGCTTGTTACTCTCAACTAGGTTTTTTCTATAGGTTTTGATCCCATTGCTATGTTGAATTGATTAATTTTTCAAAGCTTAAATTAAGATATACTTTAAAGCTTATAAAACCATACTCGTACTTAAGAATCACGTCAGACTACAGGTAAAGTCCCGTTCTCATGTTATATTTTTGATACTAATATAGAGTTGTTCAAAAACTTTCGCATGAATAAAAATTCTCACATTAATAAAACAGAAAAGGATATCATCCAATATCTATTAACTTAATACGTTATAAAAAATTCCAAGTGATAACCAAGAGCCAATTCAAACAATTTCAGTTTTCCAAGTTTTAACTTCTCGGAACTCGGTTTCATTTTCACTGTCAAATTAACATCGCAAATTGGGAGCAAGTCAAACGAAATCTGTAAGTTTCTGTATAATTGGGAGTTTTGGGAAACCAATACTGAGTACATTCTGTGAATCTTTCAGTCGATTACTCATAATATGATGTTGAAGAAATTGCTTGGATAAAGCTGAAGAACTGGGGGTCAAACATTCTCTTAATCAATTTATTACGCTGAAATAAGAGATGGTTGATAACGTAAAAACATTTATGGACGTTGTTGTACCATAGAAGCATGATTAGTACAATAAACATAATATGGTAAAAAATATGGTTATTTGTAAACACACAATAATTTATACAAGAATAGAATTCAATGACGATATATTTTTTTTGCACAAATAGAAAAAAAAACATATAAACTATAGATTAATTCATTGATGTAGAACAAAATATGTGCCTACAATCGACATGTTTTCTCTAAATATCTTTTTCTCAATAACACTTCACGCAACACCAATAACACTACTTACAGAAAAATTAAACCATTTTAAAAACCTCTCAAATAAATGGATGATGGAACGTCCCATTAAGAGGAGCCCGCAATTTGTTTTCATCAGCGAGCCAGAGCATAAAGAATTCATACTAAAAACTCGGGGACAAATCGCTGACAGGGGATGAATCGGAAAATGGACAATTTGCACCACATCTCATTCAATTACACATGAATTATTAAATGGGAAAGATTGTTAAAAAAATCCATAACTTCTGGATAAGTGTTGTTAAGCTTATCTGTCTGTAAACATGGCTAACGGTTTATATCTGTCAGTTTATACGTCAAAAAGCGTTAAAGAAACTACGAGTGATCTTAACAGTGGTGAAACTCAATAGGATGGTCAAAAATACCAGCAAAATATAAATATATTTTTATCAAAATCCAAAAATAGCCTATAAGCATAGTATTAAATCAATCTTCGTCGATCACAAATAGTTGTAGATAAATTGATTATCCGCTTGACTCGTCTTGGGTCAGAGGAATAAAGGGTCTCTCATATTGTGTTAAACAGGTACACAATATACTGTCTGTCTTGGAAATTAGGAGGAATTACTAAAAAATCGGATACTTTTTTACAAAAAGCCAAATATTCAAACATATTAAAAACTGTTATTTAAGATAGAGTGTTTCATAATCAACCACTTACCCTGTTACATGGATAAACATCCCCGATTGTACCTTATATTAGAAGAGCAATAGAAAACCTTACCTACCTTTAGAAAATCTTCACTAAATAATATTATAGTGAAGTTTACTTCATACGCACTATTGGGCATTCTTCTTAGAAAAATACTCAAAACCTTAGACAGCTGGTTAAAAATAAAGCAATCCGACTCCCTTTTGAAATACCTGGACAATGTTTGCTGGGACAGGTCAAGGACCAAATTATATGTGTTTAGGATAACGAGAAATAAACAAAAGTGGGTCTTGGAATACAATGGGACCCTCGGACCGTCTGTGTAGGCTTGTACATAGAATTTTATATTTTCCTCTTCTATCCTTTATACGTAGGTATCGATTTTTTGTCTTTGTAGTTAAAAGCTGCTTAAAAATGATAAATGTAATTTTGTGATTTGTCTTTCATATAGATTCGTAATTTGGTTACTTCATATTATAATTTGAATTGATTGATTTATACAACCGCCACAATACTATTAAAGTACTATGTTTTCATCAAAATACAAAATAAAAATCTAAATAGAAATAAAACAAAAGTCCCAAAACTAAAGAAAACACTTATTATAAAACGCCTTGGCAACCCTTGTCTGCAAATTCTTTGTTCATTGTCGGGCTCGGATTTGAATTTAAAATCGGCAAAGTTCCGTCTTTGGTTTGTTAATTATTTAGTTTGCGAGACACCTGTCGTCCCTCGGCTCTCATTAACATTCTCGAGGGAATACTTATGGACAAGGCGTTTCTTGGACTGCCTTGGTTATGTAACTACAGAGAATTTCTGCTATTGGGTGATACTTTTAAATTTAATAGTGTATAAACGTTTTTAAGTTTTAAGCTAAAGAAATTAATTAATATTTCCAACAAATAAACCTACTTATTAGAATAAATAATCTTCTACGAACGAATCCTCAATAAACCATACCTAAATCTTAAAGCAAATAAAATGCTGCATACCAAATTAACTATCACCTCACACCTATACTTGAACACCATTTAACCAGAATATTCCCTGAAAATCCAGCATTCCAACCATTTGAACGTTGAAATTGCGATAAGAAATTAGTTTTAATCAACGGACAATTCAGCACTATTGAATGGAGATCGACACTCATTAGCATTCCAGGCATCCTTAATAAATGAGAGGTGGAAACGGCACAATCCATATATCCGGGGTAATTGCGCTAGACGTCTTGGAATGCCTCCAAATTGGATGTCGGTACTGATATGTTATACGGTACAGAATATAATAACGTTATTGGAGCTATTTTCCTCGGTTCGGAGAGTTCTGCTGGTACTATCATGATGTTCCGTTTAAACTGTAATTGATGCGGCATGGAAGGTTTACAGAATATTGCTGTATATTATGTTGTTTCAAAAAGTGGTTTTCGTTTTGAGAAGCAAAAAATTATATTTTTTGATATGGCACTATGATTATTGATGTAAAATTTTAGATTTATTTTTAAACACACTTAAGTACGTAACTAGGTGTAGTAGCCTTAAAGATCTGTTACATCAGTTTCGTTATAATTTTATTGATAGTGTGAAAATGAAGTAAGAATTTGGAAGACACAATTTAGCGCAACAACTTACACCTAACAACTTAAACCTATCAATCTCAGCTGCGGAGCATGCTGCATCAAAAACCAACACCAACGTTCCTTTTGCCACTGTCCCAGAAAAGGCAATATTATAGGAAAAATTGCCAATCCAATCTTACCTTAGGCGGCGCGGTCGCATGCGCCCCATCATACACATACAGGTGGTCATTGCAGTCCAGCTGCAGCAGGTCGAAGTGCAGCATGAACCGCTGCAGGATGCTGTGCGTCTGGAACGTGACCGTGCAGTCCAGGTTGCGCTCGTTACGGGACCAGAGCACGCCTCCATCCAGCTTGCGGTACTGGCGCTGCAGGAAGTGGTCCTTGCAGAGCGAGTCCATGTAATCTGTGGACAATAATAATGAATATGAGATAGTATAGAGGTTAAGAATTAAGATATCATTGTGTATGAAAATGTTGTAATAGTTTGGAGAATGTTTAGAGTAAGAATGGGTTTGGCTTACAGAAATGTGAATTAATCCACATATACAATTATCTTGAGTAGTATTATTTAGTATTTAAATTAAAATTCATAAAAAAAAACAACAAGAAAAATAAAGATAAAGGTTATGGTCCTAATATACCGATCTCTCTATTCCAAATCCCAATAAGCTATTACATAACAAATACGCACTTATCCTGTCAATAAAAGTACCTACCTATACATTCCGTCAAAACTAAAAATTACCTCAATTTCCCCAACCATTAAGCCATTCACAAACCGCACGTCAAGGACAAGCCTTTACCGACCAATGAATAATGCGATATTCAGAAAGTCAATAAGTTTTATTCAATTCCCATGTTCCTTTCAAAGGACATTTCTGGCAGCGTGAAGAACGATCAATTTCCTCAAAACCAGAAACCCATAGCCAGCAACTCGTATATATCAAAGTTAAATTTATAGCAGTCTTTCCTGAAGGATAAATATAGCCGCAATTTGTTTTATTATAACATTTCTTATGTTTCGATGAGATTTTCTAAGAGTAGAAGTAAGATAAAACATGATGTCTCATGTTACGAATTTGTATGATATTGCGCATAGCAATATTCCATTATTAATAATTGTCCATAATCTAACTAATACAAAAAGAGACGAAATATTTTATGTTTTTTTCTGTTGTACTAAATAAGTGGTCAAACTTTTAAATCGAATTTCATAACTCACTCTCTCTCTCTACAATATTATTATAGTTTAATATCCTGGCGAATCCGGGACGATCCGCTTAAACATAAAACCGATATAATCCCACGAAATACATTATCTGATCTTATCGAATTTCTCTTGCGGACGTTATTATCTATTCCTTTCTCATATACTCCATTGATATCATTACTGATAGGTTGATAAGGGTAACGTAACACTGGGCTAATACATCTGAAGTTTTCGTTGGGAACACATCTCTTATCAAGAAGTTATTGCCGACACGCCAGCAGCCATGTAAGTTTTATTCAATATAACAATTAATATTGATGTACAGTGATTAGTGATGAGTACTAGAAGTTACTTCTCGTAGAAATATGTTGATCTATTTCAATATTTAATTTAGTTTAAACTTTCAACTATTGTAATTGTGCCCTTTTGACCTCTATAAATAGTGTTTGGTGATAGCAGTAGACATGAACCTTTCAATATAATAATATTTATCAACATAATATCTAGTTGGTAATTCTGTAAAATCTATAAATAGTGCTGTTAAATTAACTCGACTACTAACCAAAATTACGTCGTCAGAGTAAAACAATTTGAACGGCGTTAACTGACAGAATATAATTCAACCAGTGCTCTAATGTTATTTAAAACTTTCAATGAGAATGGAATATGAATGGACTAGCATAAAATTTTAAAGAAAATTAGCTACGATATCTCTTGCTTACTTCTCAATTATAAAAATATCCGCTTAGTCTCAATCTTGGCAAATACTAACTTACTAAAACTTTCTATTAAAAATCATAAAATTCTGTTGCGTACTTTTTAAAGATCCAAGCACACCTACATAGAGACGGATCCAAGCACACCTACATAGAGACGGACAGCGGGAAGTGACTTTGTTCAATATTATTGAAGTGACAATGCTAATTTGCAAAATTATCAATTCATCTTCAAACGAAGCTAGTTCCTAATAGATAATTTGATATGTAAATATAAACGGTGTTGTACATCAATTACGTGTATTGTTTAATCTGTGGTTTTAGTACAGAATAAACAAACAACCAGGGTTTTAGATTTTGGGGTAACTCTAATGAACTTAACAATTAGAGACTCGGTATTAATGTTTGAATTTCTCAAAAGCTTTGTGATATTATAATTATCATGTATTTCTTGGGACATAATATTCATCATTAATTCAATTGTAGGCAAAGTTTTAATAAAATATCAGTTGATATTCCATTCTAATCATAACATTAATAATTAAATAAATTAAAAAAAAATATCAGAATAAATGATACATTTTGTGAAAATTCAGAAAATATCCAAAAAAGGATAATAACTGGATTGTGCCAGTTTATTGTGCCTCTCGTTGTAACAAATCCATCTTTCAATCCATCCTATATCTTGACTGCCAAAATACACTTTTCTAAATTGATACTCATCAAAATTTTCAAATTTAAATGAAAACCTGAATATCTCAATCAATAAATGTAATATCATCATTCCAGGAATGGCTGGAGCGTGCTGGCACCGATCCTAATGGCCATGCTGCTGTGTACTGCAGCCGCTCCTGCTGGCAGGAACCTGAGCGTCTTTTCCGGCGAGACCAGAGGCCTCGAGGTGCCCACCGATCTCATAGTGGGGGTAGGCATTGGCAGGAGTTCTATGCAACTCGTTGTTAACATTCATACCGATAATCATGGTAATATTGAGGTGCAAACTAATTAAGATTACATAGCTATTGGAATGTCAATGCGTTATAAAAGAGTGAAACGAAAATTCAGGACCAGATTAATAAAACTAATGAATTATGTTTCCTAAAAATAACACATCATAAAATCTTCAAATAGGACCAAGAGTATGACTTATCAATTGCGAGAATGTTAAGTGAACTTATTATGGTGTATAGGTATACATCATTTAATAAGTAAACCACACGAAGAAATGGCTGAACGAATGTGAATATATAAGTGTATAAGATTTAAAATGGAATACGACACTCAAGAATAAGAGATAAACTCGATACAAGATATGCACGTGAACAAAATTAATTACATATTTGATATTACATTTAAATAAGACGACCACCTACTTTAATTGGATGAACTAAATGCTAAATTGTTTTCTGTTTATGATTACCTGACATAGATAACAAAACTATCAATTGCATTTAACCATCAACATCATTAAAAAAATTAAAAAACAGACGACGATTGAAAGATCGATAAAGAAGAATCACGAAATAGACAGTTGCTCATCTCAAATTTTCACGTGAAATACGCAGATGAAGCTATAAAATAAGACAAAATACAAGTATCTAACACGTCGCATCTCAACGATATCGGCTTATCAAAGGTGATACGATAAAGGGAGCATTCCTACACTTGAAGACGCTCGACACATTTCCTGAACGTCTTGACGTCAGAGTGGAAAATAAGGTTAGGATATTATCTGTGCAGACGCTGAAAGCGCGCGAAAAACAAACGTCAAATTAATAATAAATGTCATGTTCGCGGGTAATTACAAAATTATTCGTAAGACGAATAAAAACTCGTTTTGCAGTATCAATTAAGTAATAATATGATTGTATGAATGATTGCACCTTGATT
Source organism: Colias croceus (assembly GCF_905220415.1). NCBI lineage: Eukaryota > Metazoa > Arthropoda > Insecta > Lepidoptera > Pieridae > Colias > Colias croceus. Next base: position 555,451 of record NC_059539.1, on the reverse strand, counting down.
GTCCATTGCTGTGTTCAGACATCAAATATCGCGCAATCGATCAAAATTATGTATGTTTCCACGCCTATAACACAGACTAGCACAGCTTAAATAAAACCTAAAGCCGTCTAGCCTATAAGAGAACTTTACTCTTTAAAATAATAACACAGACGACGTGCAGCAAGCTGCTTTGTATCGACATTTTCCATCCTGAATATGATATTACGTTCGCTGTACGTGTTTAGATCAGCTTTCCTATTTACGTCGACGTAAATTTGATATAGATGGATTCGGAATTTTAAAATTTTCATTCTTCTGAAGAATTCTGTGGGAATTGTGAAGTATTACGAGTGTTTGAGTTGAGAATTTATTGGTCTACGGCCGGTTTTGTACATTTCAGATATGTATTAGTTTATTTTTCAGATACCATGTTACGTTTGAATGTTATGGCCGATTTTAAAACTTCTGAAAATGTTATATTTAGCTTACTCAGTCAATGTGATAATTATTGAGTGAAAAATGTTAAAAAAATGTGTGACAAATGTGAAACCGGCACATTGTATGTTTGAAATCTAAGGTTTGCAACTGTAATATAAATTGAATAAAAAAAAAGAGAACGTGTAGCTTATGTAATTACATTTTAACTGGTCGAAATAATATTATTATGATGGTGTTTACATTTTTATCTACTCTTTGTTTACAAAATAATAATTTTGAAAATGCATTATTATATTGTTGTTTGTACTGACAAAAATGAATAAACAATAATTTTAAGCTCACAGTTCCGATATGTTTCATTATATTAAATCTTTCATAATAATATTGTAAGCCCCAATTTATTTACGTACCTATTGTTGTAGTATTGTTATATTATGTTAAACTTAATATATTAAGCTATGTACTGTACTTTTAACTATATTTTAAGCCTATGTTATTAAGAGGACGCTCATATCTAATGTATGATAAAGAAGATAATTATTCATACTTTTATAATAAAAAATATTTAAAATTTTATTGTTTTTTTATTTGTGTATGACATACACTGTACATGATCGTAATTGGCCCTAATGTATGACTTTGAAAAATAATAACAACTTTATTTTTTTTTTGTATCCAGACGTTAGAAAAAAATATTTAATAAGTAATAAAAACAGTTTTAACCGTCATTACTCACTGGACCACTTCTATAGTTTATCCTTAATCCATTATACCTTATAACAGTTTCTAGATACCTTTAAATCAATTCGATCTCCCCAAAAGCGGATTCGCTTGAGACTTACTGTTCGGAAACTTTATAATTCCCATGGTTTTGGGGCTGAAAGTTTTGGTAATTAGTCACAGGGATATAGTGATACAAACTCAGTTCAAACTCAAACATTTACCTACTCATTTAGCTCTTTCAATTTCATATATTATTATGTACTTAGACTTAAGTTAAAGCATGGTTATAGATAAGATTGAATGAAATAACGTTTTAAAAATAATTATAATAATGATAGACTGTAAAATTTTTGTACTTATACCTACTTACATAATATTTTCTAATCTGTAAAAAAAGAATAATTTACAATCATGGATTACCTATTGAATACACAAAGAAGCTGATTTTTTTTGTACACCAGTGTTGCCCGTATACTTAAAAATAATTTTAATCATCATAATTTAACTTGAAATAAAAAAAAAGAATTATTGAATTTCCACACGTAGACGTAATCATACTTTTTGATTTTATGTTTATAAACAATTTCTTTAGATTGGTAAGGGATATAATATTACGAAGAAAACATTTCTTCTCTTATAAAATTATTAAAAACATTATTAAAAACGTTTCGGCTCATTACTCCTACAAACTACACGCCACGTTTTACATTAGGTACGTAATAAAAATACGCATACTATATTTTGAAGAATGTCGAAGCATGAGAACACTTACGCCATTCATAAATATTATCTATCACGTTTACTTCCATCGAAATTCTATAGTCTGTCTCTTTTTACGCGCGCATTAGTCGGCGCCATTTTTACTCTGTGCCGGTGCATTTGGCGCCATGTAGCAGAAGCGAGAGCGGGAAAAAAAGAATATTAGTGTTTTCTTTTTTTTCTAGTTCTATTATTTAAATTTTTTATTAGAATGTTAATTTATGTTGAAGTGTTGAAGTCTTATTTTAATCGCTTTGTTAAAGAATTAAGAAATGGTTAAGTGTTATTTTTGTTATTAATATAGTTTTGTGTGATAAATTAAAAATTAATTATTTCAAATATAAATGATGTTTGTTGTAAATCCGTGATTGTATTATTTTGAGTGATTTGGAGTCTAATGTATTTTGAACTGGTAAGTAGGTAAAAATTATTAAAATAGCTTTATAATACAACTTAGATATAAATTAAATTTTGTTTTATTCAAAATTTTCATATATTTTATGATCGATTTTAGGGAAATAGTAGGTCCCATTTTTTAATATTTTTGTAATTAAATCAATACACATCTAAGTATACTAATTTAATAAAGCTGAAGAGTTTGTTTGTTTGTTTGTTTGAACGCGCTAATCTCAGGAACTACTGGTCTGATTTGAAAAATTCTTTGGGTGTTAGATAGCTCATTTATCGAGAAAGGCTATTATAGGCTCTATATCATTACGCTAAGACCAACAGTAGCGGAGCAATGCGGGTGAAACCGCGGAGCGCAGCTAGTAATTGATGTTTTTGGACAAATGTCATATCATAGAATCAAGTGAAATTGGTGAATAAAATTTTTCCATTTATGCAATATTGATAATTATATTTTCTGTTTATGATGATATTCAATAAAAATTCATTATTTACTACGGAAATGAAAACACTATGCTTCATGTTCTTAAGAATTTTTATGCAAGCCATCTATCCTTTAATTTGATCTCACTGTACACCGATCCTTACAGGGGTCCCGTAAATTGAAGCTGTCGGCACGTAAGACAAACCTCCTCAATCCCCCCTTTTACCCCCTCCCTTATTTCCGCTCGCGCTGGACCGGTGGAATTGAAACCCCCATATTGTATTATAGCTATCCCGCGGCATTGTTCGCATTTGAATAAATCTGAGAAATGAATCGTATCTTATTATGGTAGATGAGAAAATTGTTTTGTTTCGTATACGCAAAAATCGTTGGATAAGTTCGATTTAGAAAGAACGTAGATTACAAAACTTATATTTATCGGTAACTATTTATCTACAAAGCCGATGTAATGCTTTTATAAAAATATTTTTAGATAAGTAAATCTTAATCATGAATTAGTTGGCATAAAGTATTGTTTGTAGTTGGACATTCGTATTAGGTACATCGTATTCATAACTAGCTGCTGCGCGCGGTTTCACCCCCGCGGCTCCACTCCTGTTGGTTGTACCGTATCAGTAGTTTCCGAGATTAGTGCGTTCAAACAAACAAACTCTTCAGCTTTATAATATTAGTATAGATTTTACAAAGATAAATAGTTTCTGAGTTTTGATATCTTTAAGCTTCTATCTACTGCTGCATAAGCGACTACATACTACTTTAAGAGTTTACGATTTCAAGAATAAACTCAAAATGTAATACTCTACTAAACTATTTATCCCTATATCCCTTAAACATGAAATAACTTAAACTACGTACATTATAGTATTTTCTAGGGTTTGATTTTACGCGAGTATTATACATAGTCTCCCCGTGACCACGCTCGCTGTAAAGTGTTCGAAACGTCGGGAAAATAATAGAATGAATAAATCGCGTTTAAAATCCGTTAAAAAGTCTTTAATTTCTATACGTACATTATCACAAAAGAAACAAGAGTAATTTTCGTATTATAATGGATCCTTTGTGCTTGAAATGAAACAATAACATGTGAAAATAGCTAATGGCGGGTATAAATATTTCGAATGTTCTGGAAACTGTTTCTAGAACAAGAGCATTTAATTATAGATGTTTAAAAATAAATTAGGACACTTTGATCAAAAATCAACATGTTAGTCCTTTTTCACTAAATGCAATTTTTTGGGTAATGTGCCATAGAAATCTAAATAAACTGTCTTGTTATTTAGATTTCTATAGTAATTTGCTGTGGGTTTGACAGAACTGGATCTTTTATAGTTAAATGGGTTAAATGAATATAAAAAATAAAGTCTTAACAAATAGTGTGTATAATTATAGGTAAGTAGGTAAGGTAAGTTTTTTTCTCTCTAACGTCAAAATACTCCAGTGAGTTGAATGATGTTTTGTACAAACGTTTTATCTGAAGACGAAGCTGGGAAGAGCCATTTATATTTATAAGGCGATAAAGCTGTGGTATTGACAACAATTTTCCTTTTCATTTATTCCCTCTTCTTTTATTATGAGCGATCTGACCGCACTCAACCATAAAACCTTTTTTAATTTTCCTCAATTGACGTGATGAAACATTTGTAAATGCTGTAATGTTTCGTATTTCCTCTTTTTGTAACCTCATCTATAACTCTATGTGTATATGTAGCACATTCGCATGAATTCGTACAGCATCTCTTTAATACACGTATACATTAAAGAAACTCATTTCTTGATCCTACTAAATTACAGAAAACTCTGGCAAAAAAACTATTTATATTTTCTCAAGCAACGCCATTAAAGCCTATAATTGCGTGCACATCAAGTCGCTATCTTCACTCCGCGGCCCGGCACGCCCCGGGGACGGCACGGTAATTACACCCTTAAGGCCGCGTTCACGATTATATTGACGGAAGAGCGGTAGCGGGCGCGATTAGCGATTAACACTATAGCGTTTTATGTTACTTGAAAGAATATAAATTTTAATATTATATACTACTAAGTTGGATATGATCTAAGCAGAAAAAATATATTGAACCTAATAAAGGTTAACTAGTTAACTACCTAGTTCCTACGGCGTCCTGAAAAAATTCATAGCGCGTACGGTACTTCACTGAAGTACACAAAAGATACAAATAAGAAGTTAATTTTATGTTTCAATTTTAGTATTTAGACGTATGTTTAGACGTCTTTAAGACAAAGTTACTACTCACACTTCTCTTGTCGTACATGTACATACCTATTGGTATAGTCGCTCGTCGCCACCTTGTATCCGTAACCCTAATAATTTTCAGCCATAATCTAATAGCGAGGGGTGTCCAAATGGACCTTTGCATGATGTTAATTAATTTTTGGCCAGCACATCATATTTCTATAAAGGTATCGCTACGTTGGGGTTGGGTTCAGAGTGTAGATATTTTTAAATATTTTTAAAGGAAAGACTTTCTTTGCATGAACGAATAAGAAATATTTATTTAGGAATAAGTAAACATTCAATATGTTTAGTGCGTGTAATTACGAAATCAATAATTCACAATCAAGTAATTAAGTGTTAATTTAATCAATCAAATTACCTGTCAATCAATCGACCTTCTATCTTGGATCAAAGGGACTACTTGTATAGTATTATATTATATGTGATAGGTACTAATAAAAAAAATAGTCCGTGATAAAAACCTTTTTTAAAAGTAATTCTTAAAAATGACTAAAATGGAACCGAGCGAGCATGCTATTTATCTTTTGAGACATCCTTTGAAAATAAAACGATAAAGTATCTGAAACTATACAGGTATTCAGAACTAATAGTAAAACACAATCTCGTGTACATAAAAAACTCACTCTAGGCATTACTTTGAAACTCTTACGAAAGCGTCATGTATTTATAAGGCCCCAACACATTAAAGGTCACGTACCATTAAGTCATACAATGTCCACGTTAGCTTAAGATGAAATTCCATCGCTTCCAAGAAGCCCCTATCTCAGTGTGTACGCATCGTAAGGGTTATCGACCGCTACGCGACCCGGTCGTTCACCCCGCCGTAGACGTATCGTAGCGCCGTAGAACGTCGTAACCGATTTTGTCTTGATTATCTTGCGGCCCGTATTTATATTAAGTATTAACTTGAGTTAAAGTGGTTTTGGAAAGATGTAATAAACTAGCTGTTTCTTCTGGCTTTGGTAAACCCGGGATGTAAGTGTAGCCTGTCAACTGTTCGTCAAAAATATACTTTCGTTTTAATGGTAACAAACAAACAAATAATCAAATATCTTTATTATAAAGTTTTATAAATAACAAATACTTAGGTATGTTTAATAGTTTTCGATTTTAATTTTTATTGAAACCTTATAACAATTTTGTTTACGACATAGGTTACCTATACCTTGATAATTAACATAAATGGGGAAGCCAAGTACATAAGCCATACCATGGTATTATGGGTTGTAAATTCTAAATAACCCACCTACATAATTGAGGTACGGAAGTGGTCAAAGGCACATCCGGAATATTGAATAAGTCACTTCGAGTTTCATGGTTTTATTTCGATGAATAATTAAAATGGTACACGATATAGTCAAATTTATGTATATAGGTACAGGGCCTTAAACATTGTAACTTGAAAATTGTGGATAAATTCAAATCTTCACGAAGATGAATGCATGAAAACCACTAGTTTGAATGTTATCAATGTTATATTATGACACTGAAATCAGAAAATTTCTAATTAATAATAATCAAATACAACATACATAAAGTGAACATAACATATTGATTGAATGAACTTGATGAAGTTTGCTAAACGTATATTTGTACATTTCACAAGAAATAAATGGAAACACAATTATAGCGAAACCGAGAAAGAGAAGTAAGCGGAAAATGATATAACTTATTATAATATTATTTGCGGATAATACAGGAAAGAAAGCACGTATATAGGAGCAATGTCAAATATGTGTTATGTGGGTTTAGAAGGCTTTGAGCTCGGCATTTTGTTTGCAAGTATTTCCTTAATTATGTTAAATATGATAGGATTTTTTTTAATATAAATGACAAAGCTCTTCTTTTAATAAAGGGTAAGAAAGTATTTATGTAATGACTCTAATTAGAAATTAATTGTGAGAAATACTTAAAAGAATGATCATCTCTCTTGATAATTTATTTTGTATCCATGTTACATAAATCTAAAGAAAATGTGGAATTTATTCAAGGATAAGAGATACGTTTGAATATATTGTATTCAATTTTTATTATTTTTTTATCGAAACTACACTAAGTATACCCAAATATTAATTAAACATAATATTAACAGCTTCCACTCTTTCTTCTTTTCCAAAGATTTAATTCATTATAAATATACAATTGAAATAGCTAATCAATTTCCATAAAACTATTACCAACGAAACATTAAACTTCGTTTTATTTTAAATCAATCAAATAACTGAGCAATTTGATTAAACATCGGCTTTTAATGAACTGCTAGCTGTTTAATTGAGCGGCTAAAATCCGCTGGTAACACGTATGTTCCCTTTAGTGAAATTTATGCATGAGTTAAATTTATACCACCTTTTTACCTGTTTTAACTGTTTTACAGATATTTTTGCTTTGAAAAGTAGATTATTAACAATTTTTTTTTTAAGTTTACTTTTAAAAGTTTTGCTTATGGGTCGAGATCTTTTAATAAACATTAATTTTAAATATTTCTATAGATCTCATACATTTTACATATTCCGCAGAAAATCTAAACAGGCGAAAAAGAAAATCAGATTTCTATAATTATATAGCCCCAACCACTTTCAAGGAGCCATCAAATCGTAGCAAATTGAAGATGATATAAAATGTATTTCATTAAAAAATTGTAACTCTTTCATATACAAATTGCTCAAAAGCGACTAATCAAAATACAATAACACACGCTACACAATCCTTGCCATCCATCAAAATCAGTCCATCCAATCGAAGTCACTCGTTTTTCACTCAAAAAAGTGCGCGTCACACGAAAATTAGCCACCACCCGGCCGAAATTGATTTGCGTCGTATTTTTTCGGAAGCATTAATCACAGTTCACTTAATTAATCACTGGGAGGGCTGTCGATACCAAGTTGACCTCGATCGACCCTCCATTTACGGGGGATTAGGGTTCTCTCGCGATATGAAAACGTGATCAAAATGTGTTAGGCGCACCTACTCCTTCATTCTGCTGGGATCCTGGTAGATTTTCGGGGAATTGAGCTTAGGTTGTCGGTAATTTGAGTTATATCTTTTTTAGAATAATTTTGATGGATATTTTTATCTTACATTTATATTTTTAATTTATTGTGTTTTGTCGCTTGCTACCGTGACATTATAGAAGATACGTGATATTATAGAAGCACATAACGTTTTAATATACTGTTATGGAATTTTATTTCAGATGCAATTGCAAACACACATGGGTTACAAAAAGATAGTCTTAGGAGAGCCATTTTTCTGATAAAATTTTCATAATATAATACTAATTATAATACTGATAATAGAATTATACTCAATTGCCGTATACAATCTTATCAATTAATCACCAATAATTATTCCATGGATATTTTCAGTTTCTTATCACATTATCAAACTTGTTTTTACCGATTAGTGAGGGATTATCATTGACACACGCGAATTTTATATATGGTGTTCAAAATTATCTAAACTTATATTATATACTAGCTTCCACCCACGACTCCGTCCGCGCGGAAAAATTAAGATTTATTTTTTCTACGTATTTTTCCGGGATAAAAAGTATCCTATTTTATGCCCAGGATAATAAGGTATAATTATACCAAGTTTCATCGAAATCGAACCGTTAGTTTCCACGTGATGCCTGAACATACAGACAGACAGACAGACAGACAGACAAAAATTTTTTTAATCACATATTTGGGTTTTGTATTGATCCAGTAATATAATATTAATATATAATAATAAATATATAATCCCTGCTATTTATTTTTTCAATATTTTCAATGTACAGAATTGACTCTTCTACAGATTTATTATATGTATAGATATAGCTGAACAATTAGTTCGTTTGTTTGAATACGCTAGTCCTGGAACTACTGCTTCGTATTGAAAAAATATATTACCTACATCTCGCTATGACCAATAGGAGCGGAGCAGTAATGAAAAAAATTAAAATGTTCAATGTACAATTGTACGATAATTTGAAGGATTAAAATAACATATGAATACGAATAGGTGTCAAATTGAAAATGACTATTCATTATCACTTTTAATTTTACACAACATAAAATTGTAGAGTAACGGAAGTACATACAAAACGCGCTACATATAAATCCTACGTGTACATTTGGTTAAATCATTTATAACAATAAGATTGAGACAGAGAGAACTCTGACGACACTGCGGAAATGGTCAATCTAAATCGGAATTAAGAAAATTTTAACGTCATTTTAGTTCTTTTGCATACACTGTTTAAATTAAACCTGGTATTAAAAAAATATTAGTATGTAAAATGAAAAGATTTAATTATCATTTAGTTTTAACTTAAAATTGTAAATTTTTGTGAAGAAAAGTGAATTTAACAAGTAAAAGCATTACAAACACAATTAAGGCTATTTCAAAATTTATCAATTCCATCCAATTAAAAAATTGTCAAATATTTCTTATTAAAATCGTAGAATTAAGAACCTGTTCTTTCCTTCTATTAATTACTAACAATCGAAAAATATACCACATCTCGATAACTATAATAATAGGTATTATAATCCAATTTTTTTTTTTCACCTTAAAAAGTCGGCAACACATCTTCGGACACGTCTGCTTTTGAACACGAATTGCTTACCATCAGGCGATCCACATGCTCGTTTGCCTTCTTTTATATAAAAAAAAAGTTTAACGCTTTAAATGAAGGCACAGATGATGGTACATATTCATAAAATCATTATTTGTAAACCATTTATAACACCATCATTACGTTGTATAATACGCATCCGCAATTGATTTTTTCTCATTGTATTCATAATCATATTTCAGGTACAAATGCATGCGATTTTACATGAAAGAGATCAGTTTAAAGTATAATTTGTTAAAATTCAGTTATCATCATGGAGGTAACGAGGAAACTCATTTTTACATGTAAATATTATTTTCGTTTGTTTGGTTCGTTCTTTTATTGTATTTTATTTAAAAACTGTCTGGAGGCCTTACTCGATAAAAGGCCAGTAGTTCCCTAGTAGTAGATTAGCGCGTTCAAATAAACAAACAAACTCTTCAGATTTATAATATTATAGTATAGATTTGTTGATTCAAATTTACTTATTTTCTTAACTACTGTAAAATTTAAAGTCGTTATTACTAAAACGCAACAAATTGAGTTAAAATCTAATATAATCTATATCTATCTATCTAATATGAAATAAATTCTTTTAATTTTGAGACTACTTAAACGTGCGTAGTTTCCTTCTGCATTTTCTCTTTTTGATTTCATATCTTTATTATTATGCTACTAAAAACACGCTGTATAAGGCATTACCTTATTACAAATATGATAGCATACAATGTAGTGTGACGGAGACGCGTAGTCATGCCGTCAACAGCTAAGACTTTAGGCGTCACAGCCATCGTTGTGGTGGGTTTGGGATTATTAGCAGGTAAATATTATTTAATATAATTAACCTAATCTTAAAAAAAAAGTGTTTTTTTATGTTACGCATTTGGCTCAAATCTCTGCTGAAACGTATATATTTAATGAATACTTGATGTGTTATTGTAATAGGTCCTTAATACAATAACACATAATATCAAGGCTTTCTCGATTTTTATTAAAAATTATTGTTTAAACATCCGCACAAACAATTTTGACGACTTTTGCATTTGACCCATTCTTTAAAATTTTTATTTTCAAAGAAAAAAAACATGCTGTTAATAAAATTTATTTTTATAATTATAAAATTTTCACAAAATCGTATAAAGTTTTATGAAGTCACGTTTTAATAATGTCTGCTTAGCTGATAATTTTTAACTAATAAAATTTCGAGTATAAGACTTGTTGTTTCCTCCAAACTTCAAGTTTCTTAAACTATTAATTCAGTAAATATTATCATGTGTTAATTTTTACATTGTACTATTGCTGTACCGTCTTTTCATTTTAGATAAAAATATATATTTATATAGATATACCACATTGTAACATGCCTTTATATTTTTCACGTGTTTATATTGACATAAATTGTTTATTTGTGTTCTTGAGTAATGTAGAGTGATGTAGAGCTACGATAAATTAACAAAGTTGCCATTATTTAGTATTTACCTGTTGATATTCACGCACATATTCACGTGAACTGACACAGAATAATTATGTAGTTATAATAGCAAACGTTACATATCGATTATAATAGCGGTTCAGTAATAAAGATAGCCAATTTCAGTAAAAAAACGTTCAAGACTAGATGAGCGTGCAAAAATCTAATTGTTTTTCAATTTATCTGCACCACCACTGTCCCGATTGATAAATGGAATTGTGTGGATATCGGTGTATTCAAAAACCAAACATTTTGACATGTGACAAATTGAGTTTCACATTGTGGATTATGACGAACCCTCATAGCCTTTGTTCCCGAAATAGAAACAAAAAATGGAATATTTAGAATACCTAATCAAACGATTCGATCGACAGTGATTATAAGATGTTCACTTAATAATTAACTTTATATTTGCTTGACTCCGTATAAAAAATACATTTTAAGTATGACTCTTATTTACAATTTTTTGATAAGTATGACCCTTAACTTTGCCAAAAGATTATCTTATCTATAATAATAAATATTATAAAGAGGCTCTTCTCTTCCTGAATAACTATTTACTATTATGTACTAAGTTTTACTAAAAATTTGATTCGTTTGAATGTTCCGTTTTCTGTTGCTTAACTCAAAGTTTACTCAATCGATTTGAAACATTCTTTCACCATTTGAAAGCTACCTTCAACAAGTAACAATTAGATTTTATATCCACAATAATCCGGTGATAGCCGCTATTAATTACAATTTTTTTCCCGAGTCAATCCAGAAAAAGTTGCTAATACTCAATATATTTCCAGGTGGTATAACATGGGCAGTGCTAGCCACCACCAGCTCGGAGGCACCACCCCCAGAGCTCCTGCCCCTCGACTGGTGGCAGCATTGTGTGCTGTACCAGATCTACCCACGGTCCTTTAAGGATAGTGATGGCGATGGGATCGGTGATTTGAAAGGTGATTTTATTTACTTCATTTTGAAAGCAAATTAGGATTAGTCGTAAATCGTGACGTACTTTGGTGACGTATTATGTAGGAATAATGTAATTTATAAATAACTAGCTGTTCCCCGCGGTTTCACCCGCATTGCTCTGCTCCTGTTGGTCTTAGCGTACATAGCCACATACATAGCCTATAACCTTCCTCGATAATTCGGCTATCTTACACCGAAATAATTTTTCAAATCGGACCAGTAGTTTCTGAGAGTAGATACAGTTCAATTTATTACAATGTATCCTGTGCAATGGGCATGTTTATGTATCTAAAATAAATCTTAGAGTGTTACGAAACTAGTTTAAAATAAAATGGGAAAATATATGGAACTCATTATATTGAACACATTATTCTATAGACCGTAAAATTTTCCCTTAAGTTTCTATATTTTCTTAACGTAATCGTAAAAAACGACTACGTTACGATTATTAAAATATGTACATTCAAGAGCAGCTTAAACTAGGTTTAACTGTGTAGTTTGGGATAATACCCGACATTAAACCCTATTTTCGACCATAACCGTTCTATATGAGTTTATAATGACCCGCTTCCTGCGTGGACGCAAATAAAACTAATTATGTGTATTATTATATAAATCGTCACGATTTTATGAAAATATAAACAATTTGCATGTAATATTATGTATTTGTACGCAATAGTTTGCTTTGAATGATGAATTTTATTTGGGATCTTACTTGAATAAATTGGAATTTTTAAGTACATAGATATTTTAACTACTACATGTCGGTTGATATTATATTAGAGAAAAATCTAATACCCAGAGACATTGTACTTTTAAGTCATCTACTTCAAGTTTACTTCAGAACATAAACTTTGAAAGAATATCTAACTTTTTATACAGTTTTTCAATCCGACAAACCCAATGCGTCTTTAGCTAAACTTTTTAATCATACTAACAATCTAATTCTATAAATTAATGCCACTTCCTGAGGCTAGTAATGCCTATAAAATATTGGCTAATTAATCTCTAACCATAAACCACTATAAATTTATAAAGAATAGAAAAAATTCGATCACGAGGCGGGACTTGAACCCGCATCCTTCGCGCCATTCCGGGGCGGATGTCGGGGCGGATGTCGGCGGATGTCGTGTTCCATCGTTACAATATTGTATTCACTGAAAAGTGCTTCATATTGGTTGAAATGGTTGTTAAATCATCTCAATAGATGGCGCGCGGTGTGTCCCTTAAGACACATAAAACTGAAAGGATAGAATAAATTCGATTGCTCAGGCGGGTCACGAGTGGCTAAGTTGGTTAGGCATCCGCCCCGGAATGGCGCGAAGGATGCGGGTTCAAGTCCCGCCTCGTGATCGAATTTTTTCTATTCTTTATAAATTTATATTTATAAAGCATTTGAATGCCATAAAAACCAAAAAAATATAAATTCAAGAAAAGGTCGTGTTCCATCGTTACAATATTGTATTCACTGAAAAGTGCTTCATATTGGTTGAAATGGTTGTTAAATCATCTCAATAGATGGCGCGCGGTGTGTCCCTTAAGACACATAAAACTGAAAGGATAGAATAAATTCGATTGCTCAGGCGGGTCACGAGTGGCTAAGTTGGTTAGGCATCCGCCCCGGAATGGCGCGAAGGATGCGGGTTCAAGTCCCGCCTCGTGATCGAATTTTTTCTATTCTTTATAAATTTATATTTATAAAGCATTTGAATGCCATAAAAACCAAAAAAATATAAATTCAAGAAAAGGTCGTGTTCCATCGTTACAATATTGTATTCACTGAAAAGTGCTTCATATTGGTTGAAATGGTTGTTAAATCATCTCAATAGATGGCGCGCGGTGTGTCCCTTAAGACACATAAAACTGAAAGGATAGAATAAATTCGATTGCTCAGGCGGGTCACGAGTGGCTAAGTTGGTTAGGCATCCGCCCCGGAATGGCGCGAAGGATGCGGGTTCAAGTCCCGCCTCGTGATCGAATTTTTTCTATTCTTTATAAATTTATATTTATAAAGCATTTGAATGCCATAAAAACCAAAAAAATATAAATTCAAGAAAAGGTCGTGTTCCATCGTTACAATATTGTATTCACTGAAAAGTGCTTCATATTGGTTGAAATGGTTGTTAAATCATCTCAATAGATGGCGCGCGGTGTGTCCCTTAAGACACATAAAACTGAAAGGATAGAATAAATTCGATTGCTCAGGCGGGTCACGAGTGGCTAAGTTGGTTAGGCATCCGCCCCGGAATGGCGCGAAGGATGCGGGTTCAAGTCCCGCCTCGTGATCGAATTTTTTCTATTCTTTATAAATTTATATTTATAAAGCATTTGAATGCCATAAAAACCAAAAAAATATAAATTCAAGAAAAGGTCGTGTTCCATCGTTACAATATTGTATTCACTGAAAAGTGCTTCATATTGGTTGAAATGGTTGTTAAATCATCTCAATAGATGGCGCGCGGTGTGTCCCTTAAGACACATAAAACTGAAAGGATAGAATAAATTCGATTGCTCAGGCGGGTCACGAGTGGCTAAGTTGGTTAGGCATCCGCCCCGGAATGGCGCGAAGGATGCGGGTTCAAGTCCCGCCTCGTGATCGAATTTTTTCTATTCTTTATAAATTTATATTTATAAAGCATTTGAATGCCATAAAAACCAAAAAAATATAAATTCAAGAAAAGGTCGTGTTCCATCGTTACAATATTGTATTCACTGAAAAGTGCTTCATATTGGTTGAAATGGTTGTTAAATCATCTCAATAGATGGCGCGCGGTGTGTCCCTTAAGACACATAAAACTGAAAGGATAGAATAAATTCGATTGCTCAGGCGGGTCACGAGTGGCTAAGTTGGTTAGGCATCCGCCCCGGAATGGCGCGAAGGATGCGGGTTCAAGTCCCGCCTCGTGATCGAATTTTTTCTATTCTTTATAAATTTATATTTATAAAGCATTTGAATGCCATAAAAACCAAAAAAATATAAATTCAAGAAAAGGTCGTGTTCCATCGTTACAATATTGTATTCACTGAAAAGTGCTTCATATTGGTTGAAATGGTTGTTAAATCATCTCAATAGATGGCGCGCGGTGTGTCCCTTAAGACACATAAAACTGAAAGGATAGAATAAATTCGATTGCTCAGGCGGGTCACGAGTGGCTAAGTTGGTTAGGCATCCGCCCCGGAATGGCGCGAAGGATGCGGGTTCAAGTCCCGCCTCGTGATCGAATTTTTTCTATTCTTTATAAATTTATATTTATAAAGCATTTGAATGCCATAAAAACCAAAAAAATATAAATTCAAGAAAAGGTCGTGTTCCATCGTTACAATATTGTATTCACTGAAAAGTGCTTCATATTGGTTGAAATGGTTGTTAAATCATCTCAATAGATGGCGCGCGGTGTGTCCCTTAAGACACATAAAACTGAAAGGATAGAATAAATTCGGTTGCTCAGGCGGGTCACGAGTGGCTAAGTTGGTTAGGCATCCGCCCCGGAATGGCGCGAAGGATGCGGGTTCAAGTCCCGCCTCGTGATCGAATTTTTTCTATTCTTTATAAATTTATATTTATAAAGCATTTGAATGCCATAAAAACCAAAAAAATATAAATTCAAGAAAAGGTCGTGTTCCATCGTTACAATATTGTATTCACTGAAAAGTGCTTCATATTGGTTGAAATGGTTGTTAAATCATCTCAATAGATGGCGCGCGGTGTGTCCCTTAAGACACATAAAACTGAAAGGATAGAATAAATTCGATTGCTCAGGCGGGTCACGAGTGGCTAAGTTGGTTAGGCATCCGCCCCGGAATGGCGCGAAGGATGCGGGTTCAAGTCCCGCCTCGTGATCGAATTTTTTCTATTCTTTATAAATTTATATTTATAAAGCATTTGAATGCCATAAAAACCAAAAAAATATAAATTCAAGAAAAGGTCGTGTTCCATCGTTACAATATTGTATTCACTGAAAAGTGCTTCATATTGGTTGAAATGGTTGTTAAATCATCTCAATAGATGGCGCGCGGTGTGTCCCTTAAGACACATAAAACTGAAAGGATAGAATAAATTCGATTGCTCAGGCGGGTCACGAGTGGCTAAGTTGGTTAGGCATCCGCCCCGGAATGGCGCGAAGGATGCGGGTTCAAGTCCCGCCTCGTGATCGAATTTTTTCTATTCTTTATAAATTTATATTTATAAAGCATTTGAATGCCATAAAAACCAAAAAAATATAAATTCAAGAAAAGGTCGTGTTCCATCGTTACAATATTGTATTCACTGAAAAGTGCTTCATATTGGTTGAAATGGTTGTTAAATCATCTCAATAGATGGCGCGCGGTGTGTCCCTTAAGACACATAAAACTGAAAGGATAGAATAAATTCGATTGCTCAGGCGGGTCACGAGTGGCTAAGTTGGTTAGGCATCCGCCCCGGAATGGCGCGAAGGATGCGGGTTCAAGTCCCGCCTCGTGATCGAATTTTTTCTATTCTTTATAAATTTATATTTATAAAGCATTTGAATGCCATAAAAACCAAAAAAATATAAATTCATAAACCACTAACCATATCTCACACTTCAGGTATTATCAGTGAGCTAGAACACTTTGTGGATGCCGGCGTGGATGCTATATGGATGTCGCCAATATTCGAGTCACCGATGGTTGACTTCGGTTACGACATCAGTAACTTCTATAGAATACACCATGAGTATGGAACTATGGAGGACTTTATGGAATTATTGAGCAAATCACATGAATTGGGTAAGAATTAAGATTTATTAGATCGCGTTTAAAACGACTATATCAAGCTAAATTAATTAAATGAATGAAATGAAATGAAATGATCTCATATGCCAAGAGATACCTCTTGGATTCTCAACGTAAACCAATCAAAAATATCCATTGCATATAGCAGCATAGAACTATCATTATCGGTACAGCAAATCAGTTTAATCTGAAACACATTTTTAAATGATCCCAGTTAGGGACGTAGTATTTTATGTCAAACTAGCTGTGCTCCGCGGTTTCACCCGCATTTCTCTGCTTCTGTTGGTCTTAGCGTGATGATATACCTAATATAGCTTATAGCCTTCTTCGATAAATGGGCTAACACCGAAATCAGACCAGTAGTTCCTGAGATTAGCGCGTTCTAACAAACTCTTCAGCTTTATAATATTAAGTATAGATAATAATATTTTATAAGAACATGTTAACTACTTCATATTCGAAATAGATTTATTATTAGTCCTAATTCTTCTCAAGTCCGTAGCAATGGCCTTCAAATCAACAATGAACAGTGATTCATTTCTCTAATTTCACAGTGTCACAGTTATAATTAATTTTCTTACAACTCAGGTATTCGCAAAAGTATCAAAGCTTTATCAAAGATATAATATTTAGATTAACGGAAGGCCGTTTATCATTTAATAATTTCGCTAAACAAACGTAAACTGCTAAACAACTGATAACAATCACGATTTAATACAAAACTTGATAGAAAACGGTATAATAAATCACGAATTACGAAGGATATCGCGATCGAATTGATTTCGAGTGATTGTAGTTGTACTGCTAATCGAATAAACTGAGATAAAAGAAGATAAATGGTTTCGTATCAAACACATATTGTGTGCACGAGCTAATAATTCGGCTATTGTGGTTCGATTATTGTTTATTTTACCTGTTATTACATCGTCTAACATGGTATTAGCAATCGATATTTCCTAAAACAAGCTATTTGTTCTAAATCAAATAGTACTAGATCCCACCGCAGAATCACTTCGTAAAAATTGTAGGTATATTTATAATAAGGAGAATATATATATCGATTAGATTTTTTGGAGAAAAATTCCGTTGACTTGTTATTTTTACAGTCTTACATCACGGCTGTAGTGGGACCTTAGATCCGTACTATCTTTCCTGTGCCCTTTTAAAATCTGTAAAGTAATGTCTATCGTGTATTTACTCAAATAAATAAATACCTACATACCATGCCATTGAGGTATTATTACGTAGTACATAGTAACTCAATGTACCATGCAAAGGTTTTTAAAACAAATTTGAAATATTCAAAAATTATTTCCAGGTATCAAAGTGCTTTTAGACTTCGTCCCGAACCACGCGAGTAATGAATCCGAATATTTTATCAAATCTGAAGCCCGAGAGCCAGGGTATGAAGATTTCTTCATCTGGGCTGATGGATTGGAGGATCCTAATAATCCTAACAATACGTTACCACCCTCTAACTGGGTACGTTATAATAAAAATACTTTTAACAAAACCTTTTAAGGTTAAAAAGCTGAGTAAACTTGCCAGTAACGAAAGAATATCTCTGAATGAAGTAGGTATAAAAAAGTTCACCCGAGGACAAAGTCCTTTGTTTCGTTCATTACTATATTAATAATCATTTGTAATGAAATATGAAAGAAATATTTAACTCCATAACTTCGTCATCTCAAATAACTATAGCTTAATGGTATAATTAAACCTAATATTTAGAAATTCTCCTGATTTAAGTTGTGCATTTGACTTATTATAATAAAAAAACTATTTAGTCACGCCCAATAGTTGTCTAAAGCAAAACTCTGCCTACGCGTCTATCAGGCAGAGTTGAAATCCTATACAAAAGACTGAACACTATTACGATGAAATAAACTGTTCATTTGGCTGTTTCATGCAAAGCCGTTCGTTTGCTTTTTGAAGACATGTAATTATAAAAAAAATGTTTATTGACATAATTACACAGGTCAAAATTATAATAAATCACTTATATCACTCAAAAACAGGTGAGCCAATTCGGCGGTTCCGCCTGGGAATGGAGCACAAAGCGCCAACAGTACTACTTACATCAATTCGCGATACAACAAGCGGACTTTAACTTCCGCAACCAAGCGGTCAGAGAAGAAATGTTCAATATTATGAAATATTGGCTTGATAAAGGAACAGATGGCTTCAGAGTTGATGCCCTTCCATATCTCATAGAAGCAGATCCAGCTGATCATGATGGGAGATACCCTGATGATCCGCTAAGTGGTCGATTAGAATTTGAACCGCATCAACTTGGGTACACCATTCCGCTGTATACGAAAGATCTAATAGAATTGTATGATGTTGTGTACGAGTGGAGGCAGTTCGCGGATCAGTATTTGGAGGAGAATGGTGGAGATACGCGGTGAGTGAAGTTTTGTTTATTCAAAATACTTTTCTGATGTACAGCTTATTCCGACTTATATTTTTGTTTCAAATGTAATAGAGATTAAATATTTTGATAAAAATATTTTAAGTTTCTATTTCCTCATTAACATTAGCCAGGTCAACTCTATAGGTATTATTTCTATATTAATTATGACCGTTTTTTTTTCTGGCTATAGAATGTTTCAAAATTTTGTCTTCGCTTCGCTCGATTAGCGTTACTGTAGTTTTAATTTTTTATCAAATATCTAAACTATCACACTCATAATAATAAATTTATCCTTCCAGGGTCCTATTCTCAGAAGGCTACGCGAACATCTCAATGACGATGCTGTACTACGGCAACGAAGACGGCGACATTGGAGCACATTTCCCCTTTAACTTTGACTTCATTACTGATCTCTCAGCCAAATCCAACGCGAGAGACTTTGTGTATATTATATTGAGATGGCTGACGTATATGCCACATGGAGGAATAGCTAACTGGGTGGTAAGGTTTTAATGAATTTGTGTTTTTGTCATTGAATAAGAGATATTTCCCCTTTAAATTTGACTTCATTACGGATCTGATATTATGTCAATTACCAGGGACTTTGTATATGTGATATTGAGATGGCTGACGTATATGCCTCATGGAGGAATAGCTAACTGGGTGGTGAGGATTTTAATATTGAGTTAAAACATACTAGTTTGTCTTCGTTCGATATGAAAAAAATCGGTTTTGATCACGACTTTTTTCAATATTGACTTAATAAACCATTATGCTGCTTCCATCATCCAGGTGCCCTTTTTTTTCTTCTTTGAGATAAAGTATCATATTATATTCCTATGAATAATTCTGAAGTAAACGTCCCTTTAAAATAAAACAGATTTATTTTGCAAAAAATGCCCTAAACATAAAATCTATCACAAATAAAAAGCCCATAAAATATTTTCAGTTCGGAAACCACGACAACAACAGAATGCCGACCCGTTTCCGCGAGAACATGGTGGACGGATTGAACTCACTCAACATGATCTTACCGGGAGTCGCTGTTACTTATCAGGGAGAAGAGATTGGTCATTATCTACTTGTTTACTTAAATATTTTTTTTATAATTACGAACTGTTGATTAAGTCCCTGATAGCCAAAAAAAATACTTTTTAGACTTATATTTTTATGCTGATAGATCAGCTAAATGCAACATAGCCATAAGTTGTAAAACTGGCCATACATTATTTTTCTTCTTAGTACTTTTGTACTGTGTGAGCGTAAAATATAAAAGCTTTAGGTTCGATACCTAATAGGGAATAACAAAAAGATTTGCAAAAGAAATTTTCTTTACGAACATACTTGTTTACTTAATTAATAATTAAATCATTGCAAAATAATCAGGTTATCAGTTTTTGCGAAAATAAATTATTCTAATATGTCTAAGACATTAAAATAAAATGTATTTTCTTTTTTTCATATGTTGGAAAGTGAATACAATCCATATTTTATAATTTCTCAACCACATGATTCATGAAAAAATACAATTTTCCATCCAGGTATGAGAGACGGCTACGTAAGCTGGGAAGACACAGTAGACATAGAAGCCTGCAACCGCGGGGACGAGAACACATACCACTTGTATTCCAGAGACCCGGCCAGGACACCGTTCCACTGGAACAATTCCACCAACGCCGGGTTCAGTTCCGGGGACAGCACTTGGTTACCAGTGGCTGATGATTATAAGGAGATTAATTTGGAGTTGCAGAAGGAACAAGAGAGGAGTCACTATAAGGTAGGGGATAAAATTCTGTAGATGATTTTGGAGGGTGGGTATATTAAGGCCTGAATCGGGTAGAATCCCCTTTTGATACCGAAAATTAACTCTAGTTATAGCCGTTTATCTTCTTAGATTCTTTACGTACTTAACTAAAAAAAATGTATATTAAAGTTTCGAATATGATAAAGGGCATGGTTGTTTTAATTTGTTTATTTTACAATCAGGTTTTTTGGAAAAAAATCATGAACTGAGGTCGATTTTTGTACTTTAAACCAAAACGCTAAGTCAATATAATGTCAATTATTGTAGTGTTTTTACAGTGTGTTAATGAAATTGAAACACAGGGCATGGTTGTTTTAAATTTTGATTCCATATCCAAATATCTTTTTAAATAATTATTATACGTACTTTTACTACGATAGATTCGCCCGATTCCGCCTAGTAAATCGTCGCCAAGGTCGCTAGCCCCTATTAACGCCTTAAATTATCATTTATATCTATTAAGATTTCATTCATGTACAGTAGAAGTTCTAAAGAGGTTCTAATACATTGACAATAAACAACTTAAAACATGCCGAAAACTGTCCGAAGCAAAACTCTGCCTACCCGTGTATTAGGCAGATAGATATTCATAATTTTATACAATTAAATGAATCATTTTTTTGTTTGCCCTATTTTGACGACCTTTTATTAGACGACTGTGTGTTTATTTTATTATTTGTGTCTTGTTTATAGTGCGACCAGTTTTAAACATAAAGATAATATGCCGCTAAATCAAATGCTCTATTAATGTAAATATATTCACTGCTTCCAGGTCTACCAAGCCCTAACCACCTTACGAAAAAGGGAGAAATCTCTCTCCCACGGTGACTATTCAATCCGAGCTCTATCAGACAATACCCTATACATCACTCGGTATCTCAGGACATATCCTACTATCGTGCTACTCTTTAATGTAGGGGATACTACTGATACTGTGGACTTGGGAAGAGTAGTGGAGTTGAAACTACCCGCAAGTGTTTATGTTGCTAGCGTTCATTCGGCTAGGAGGGAGGGGTGAGAAATGTTTTAAAAAAATCGAGATTTTTTTTTTCTTTTTGAAGTGAAACTTCTTTGCGTGTTGAGAGTAAAATTTCAAGCTCGCGTCTTGGCAACACCGTCACGTTTGACGACAATTTTGGTATCATTGGATCTTGCCAAAGAAGTTTCACTTCCGACACGTGTGCTCGGCACAGACGCTCTTTTTTAATAATATGGAAAATACTGTTTGAAATAACGAACAAAAAATTGTGATTTTCAAGAAATCACAAGGTTTTATGATTATTTGTAGCTACTTTTATTTTATGTTCTCATTCAAAACTGAAATATGAAATCATCTCTGTTTTTTACTAATTTAATTCATTTTGTGCAAAGCACACTTTTTAGTATATAAATTCTAAATCGGCGATAAATAGCCAAATAGGCAATAATCCTTTGTATTAAACATAAGAAAACTATTATAACAAGTTTACAATTCTTATAAAACATATAATCATAAAGTATCGCTTTTTTAAAATAACACTATTTATTTTTATTCCAGAGACACAATAAATGAAGAGACGATTACTCTATCTGCAGGAGAGGCGATTGTTCTTATATCAGAGCCAGTATCGTAAATTGTATTATAATTAAAATGTATATACCTGTATATAGTTAATTTAAGATTTTTTATAAATAAAAATGTTCATCTTCCATCATCTGTCTTTTTTATTTTAATACACGTATTCTTAATTAAATCCCGTTCTTTCTCTTTCTTTTCTATTGGTTTTGTTAATTAAAAGAAAATAAAGACTAAAAATTTTATGCGATTTTGCTTTTAAAAAATTAGGAGTGAAGTTTTTGGTAAACATTTATCTATTTCTACAGACTACATGACTCGCATACCTCGCATACCACAGAAATAGAGCCTGTATTTTCCACAAATTCATATTATTCACGAAAATGTACAAAAAATATCTAAGCACTCATTTTCATAAAATACGACAAAAATTTCCACGTAAACATACACAGATTACACAAACTAATACAAATAAGTTATTTCAAAAGCCATAGATAATGAAATATAAATCTCCATCGAGATCCCTTTGATAGCATCAAATAACATTAGATGATGGCTATCTTTGTATCGACGGAGCGGGATACATTAGGGAAATTGCGTTATCCGTACAGTATCGAAAACTGCAACGTATGCACTAGTCAGTTTTAATACAATTAATGTAGGACAAGATGAGAGTGACGATCCATGGAGATGACATTAAAAATAGGTATTTTTCAGTCATCGACTAATTTTACATTTTATTCGTACCTCAATATATTTATAAGTACAATAGTGACTCTGTCTGTCTTTTTGTTTATTATATATCTAGAAAAAAATTGAAAGAATTTGATGAAAAGACATGAAGAAATATATTTTAAAAATAAAATTAAAATGGCCTATAGAAATATCAAACTCTATTACCTAAAACAGATGTAGCTGGATATCCTTATGTTTTTGAAAGCCAAATAGTGTAACATCTAGTTAATAAACTAATTGAGTACTAAGGATGCCACAGGGAGTTGTCTGGCTTTGGAACTGAATCGTCCTGCGTGTACACTAGAGATTTGAAGTTATGTTGAGAGAAAGTTCCTTCTGATTACATATTTAATTGGCCAGTGTACATAATAATAGCATTTAAGTTTTAAAATTCATACAATGAACCTGTTAAGACGATCATTGGCGCGATAAAGAGATAGATGAATAGTTCATACCACTGTCCATGAGCAACGAAAGAGATCAATCATCTAACAGTATGAAGACAAAAGCAAAAGGCAAAAGAAAAGCAAAACGGCCTCAGGCCAACTGTATACACACTTTTTCTAGAAGCAATTTTGAATAGTCATGACATCGTTCTACCATTTACCATCGGTTTATTCGGGCAAGAAACTAAGCAAATTTAAGGTACTTTACACAGTTTTAAGAAAACAATTTCAATACTAAATTCGTAAAAATGTTAAGGTTCTTTGCGTTATATAGGTACCTCTAGGTTTTTCTGATAGTGTTAATTTAGAAATGTGGCAGCACCGCAGCGACGTTGCCAGCATTCTGGGCACCATGCCCAGCCCGCTATCGCACGCCATATTCAATTTTATACCCTATATTTATTACTGTATGTTATAAAAATATTTTACGCAATTTTTACAACACTTGACTTCATTTAATTTTAGATTGCTTTCTAAATAGAATCAAATATACGCTTTATTCATCCCTACCTTATTTCCATGATACTCTCAGCTATCCTAGTATTTAAAATCTAATTTGAGTACTTCTAACCTGCTAGCCTACGAGTACAAACAACGAGATCCACTGCAACGAATTTTTTTCCTATTGTATGTTATTATTACTCGATACCATCGGAATGTTAGACCCCTTCTGCTCTGTTATCATTTGATAATCTACAACTTTTAGTGCATTTGACTGGATTATTCCAATTATCGTTTATAGGACAATAAATGATTATTATTTATGGCTCAATATATAAAGTGATAGGTTATCATCACACAGAAACAGTCAAAATGGGGGCATTGAAAGTATTAGGTATTGTTTTTGGTTGCTTAATTGTTTTGGGAGTGGTAGTAGGGAGTTTGACATGGGGATTTTTGGCGAACAGAGGACCAAGTCCTCCGGAATTAAAGGAATTAGATTGGTGGGAGCATACGATAATTTACCAAATCTACCCGAGGTCCTTTAAAGACAGCGATGGTGATGGTATTGGTGACTTGAAAGGTAACATTAATTAAATTTGTATAATTTATAATAACTAAGTAAATTCATTTGATTCAACATCATTCAGTATTCATTCACTTCTTAGAGTTGTTATAAATGTAAGATTCATCATCACAGGGCTAGAAGAAGTTGACGAGAAAAGAAAACTCCTTAAAGAAAGGAACTGGTAAAAAAATAATACAGTAGAACAAAATATAGAAATCTGTAAAATTATATTTCATGTTTCTACTGAATTCTGATGATGTTGACTGATACTTGCGATATATTCATTTTGCACAATCTTGAATATTTTTCTCTTTTTAAAGGTATTATAAGCGAGCTAGATCATTTCGTCGACGCTGGCGTTGGTGCTATATGGATGTCACCCATCTTCGTCTCCCCTATGGTTGACTTCGGCTACGACATCAGTGACTTCTACAATATCCAAGATGAATACGGAACAATGGCAGATTTCGAGGAATTGGTTGAAAAAGCACATAAACTAGGTAAGAAACAGGACTAAGGTTGGGTTTGTAAAAAACCTATAGTATCGCTTCAAACGCTTTAATAATTATTATTTTATAAAGACTATTTTGTTGCTAAAGAAGATTATCCTTTTAAAAAAGCTGCTAATCTAACTCTTTTTAACAGGTATCAGAGTATTATTAGACTACGTTCCAAACCACGCCAGCAATGAGTCAGAATATTTTATCAAATCCCAAAGGAGAGAGCCTGGATACGAAAACTATTTCGTTTGGGCAGACCCCGTCATGGTCAACGGAACACGAACTGTTCCTTCTAATTGGGTAATATGTTACTTTGTTTTAACTTTTTCATAAATAAACGTTCCACATTTGATATAAAATTCATATAAAATAGTGACGCCATTTAAACTGAATGGCTAATCAACTTACTTTAATACTACATTATCAAAAAAAAACAATTTGCAACTTGAATAATATGGAACAAGGATGCATCATTAATATTTTATTTTGTCTTTCTTCTTGAACCTATAACAATTTAAAACACTTCTCTTAATTTAGATCAGTCAATTAGGCGGTAGTGTATGGGAATGGGACGAAGTAAGACAGCAGTACTATTTGCACCAGTTTGCCAAAGAACAAATAGATTTCAACTTCAGAGAGCGAGCAGTGAGGCAAGAAATGCTGAATATAATGCAGTTTTGGTTTGAGAAAGGTGTAGACGGATTTAGACTGGACGCCATTCCACATCTGTTTGAAGCTAATCCTGACGACTACGGTGGTGTGTACCCTGATGAACCATTGAGTGGTAATATGTTCTTGAATCCAAACCAACCAGGTTACACGACACAAGAATATGTAAGAGATCTCATAGAACTTTACGATGTTGTATACGAATGGAGAGAATTCGCTGACAAGTGGAAACAAGATAACAACGCAGATACTAAGTAAGGACACTATTTTTATTTATCGTATTCATTTTTATTATCTTTATATTTCATTATGCAACACTTATCAATAGAAGCGGATTAATAAGTGCAGGCAATAAACTTATATGATATTCCTAAATTTCCATGAAAAAGCAATCATACCGTCATCAAAGCCAACATTAACATTTACAATTACAGAATATTATTAGCGGAGGCGTACGCAAACATAACCATGACGATGTTGTACTACGGCGACGAGCAGGGCAGGCTCGGAGCGCATTTCCCTTTTAATTTCGATTTCATCACAAGCCTCTCTAGTCAATCTAACGCTCGAGACTTCGTTTATGTAATCAAACGCTGGCTCACTTATATGCCTCAGGGAGAAGTTGCTAATTGGGTCGTAAGTACCATATTCATATCTTTCATGAAAATACTGAAATATACGCGCCATTTCTGCTTTCATTTGAAGCTGACATGATTACACTTTGTTGCTGCGGCGTTCATATTTAGTTTTAATACACCCATTTATGTTTTCGCCGAAAAGTGGTCCGCCTAATTTCTCATTTACCGGACTATAATTAGTATCTGTAATACGAATAACAACAACAATTCACATCAGAAGATCATTTCACAACAGTAAAATCAAATATTAAAATACATGACCACAGAAATATTTACTTCTAATTTCGATAAAATATTCTAGTTCGGCAACCACGACCAGAAGAGAATGCCTTCCCGATTCAGAACTGACATGGTCGATGGTCTGAATGCTCTAAACATGATGCTTCCTGGAGTCGCTATAACGTATCAAGGAGAAGAGATCGGTATGAGAGATGGATTCGTCAGCTGGAATGACACAGTGGACGTGCAAGCAATCAACCAGGGCAATGAGGACAATTACTTAGAATTTTCTAGAGATCCCGCTAGAACACCGTATCATTGGGATGATACAGCAAATGCTGGCTTCACAACTGGACCCAGAACTTGGCTGCCAGTTGCAGCTGATTATAGAGAAATTAATTTACAAGCTCAAAAGACTGCATCGAGGAGCCACTATAAGGTTATATTACATTTTAAAAATAAATAAATATCGTATTAATTTCACTCGATCTAGTTGAGTAAACGTCGATTATTTATTAATTTTAATATAAAAGCCTGTCCAAATGTCAAATGATTTCATAACTTCCTATACCTACTTTGTAAATCAATAAATTATTCTTTTCCTACATTCACAGGTATACCAAACCCTGACAGCACTACGTCGCGAACCAGCGCTATCCCACGGGAACTACTTCATCCAGGCCCTGAGTGAGAACACCCTGATTCTCGTCAGATACCTGGTCACCCACGACACATATGCCTTGGTATTCAACGTGGGTGCTACCGGGGAAACCGTGGATGTGTCTAATGTTCCATATCTACGGGAACCTCTCACTGTCCATGTATCTAGTGTTCATTCGAATCGAGTTAATGGGTAAGATTTTTAACATTATAGTTAGGAAATCGGTAGATATATCACAGTAAACCATACCGTAACTTTTACAAGATAAATAATATTTAAGATTATTCAAAAGCTCAATCCATTAGCAAATGCTTTGAACATATCCTTTGAAATAACTGTAAATAATATATTTACATCCTGTAAATAATTGAAATTTGCTTTCAAGTATATAGAATATTATGTATGTCTTTGGAAAACTAACTCATTTCCTCTAAACTGTTAATTATTTCTTATGTAATTAAGAAGCACAAGATATAATTTATATTTAGACGCTTATTTCTATACCTAATTGCTGAGTTAACAACCGTTAATGATATAACTAGACTTTGAGAGTTCTTCTCCATGTAAAAAGGAAAAATAGTCTTCTGACGCTTAAATTTTTAAATATAACCGCGGAAAAAATAATTAAATTCAAACCGTTCAAAGTTTCACGTAACTAGCTGCTCCGCGCTCAGAATTATTAAACTTTTCCGACAAAACTGAAATTTATTTTTTTATTTCTTTTTAATGAAACTTTTGGTTGGCTTCTGTCTATTTCGTATTTATTACTGGAATGTGCAATGAGTTAATAGCTTCATTTCAAACAAAATTAACCTTTGGTATAATATCTAGGGGCTACGCCTAACAAATTAACGTAATTTAATTAAATTATGCTCAAAAATCCCCCAAAGGTGTAAATTAAATATTTTTAAACAAATAATTCATGAGTTTAATAAGAGAACTTATTCCATAATCCAACCATATTTCTAAACTATTAAAACAGGACCATATGCTTCAGTCATAAAGAAAACGTGTATTGTTTTAGTTTCTATATGTCGTTCTAAATTACTATGTAATAAAATTAACTGTGTTGTTAGTTGTATGACAAATTCTGTTTCTGATTTATGATTGTCTATGGCATGTTAAGCCGGGTCCACATTTGTAGCATTTCGGTGTATCGTATCTCCGTTGCGTGGCCTCGGCGCGTATCATGATCGCTAGTTTGGACGCAAGATGATACCCGTTGATGATACACGCCGTATCTGATACGGCCCGATCCGCACTAACCGTGTATCATGATACACCTCGTATCTGATACGCGTATCACGATCGGTGGTGTGGACGTATTTTGATACTGTATTACGATACGTGATACGTGATACACCGCGAACCATCGTGTGTCGGTTTTTCCGCTATCATCAAAGAGGATACACATCGTATCGCTCAAGTTTGGACGTGAATGCAATTGATACGCGATCATTGCCTGTGTTCCCGCCATTTCGTGGTTTGTGAAAGAGGAGTAAACATTGAAGATGAGCTGGGATAACGAAAGTGTTATAATGATACACTGACATGATACAGCATTTGATAAGTATGGACGCGTTTTTTTTCAAGATACGCCTTTATAATATGACATGGACAAATGCGGGTCCATATTTATGATACAAATACTCGATACTATACGACTGATCGTGATACATCAAGATGCTACAAATGTGGACCCAGCCTTACTCGATTTTTCCCGCGTAATTTGCTACATTGTTCATTGATGCTTCGTTTCTATTGGTCAAAGCGTGATGTGCAATTCTAATATTATTATTTTATCCCTTTTAATTCAAGCAGTAGTTCCTGAGATTAACGCGTTCATCCAAACAAACAAACTTACTCTTTATAGTGCCTATCAATTATAGATTAATAAACATTTTTTTTTCAGAGACAGGTAAACGCAGGTATTAACGACCCCTCTAAGGCAATTTCAAAATCAACCATATTTTTTAAGTATGCTGGTTCTTCTAAAGATTTATAATTTCATTTTATATGCTAGTGTTATGTATAAAAAATGTATTTATTGAAGCAAATACATTCTAATAAAGGATTATCTTGTAAAAAATAATTTACAATGTGACTTAGTCGATTGTTGCTATTACCGACCCATAAAAACGGCTGTGAAGCTATTAACGATTTTTATGCAGCTATTCCCGATCGTATGTGAGAGGAAGCCTTTTTCCAGCAATGGAATGTATAGAAGCTAGTGATGATGATGATTACCGATCTTAATAAAATGAAATAAAAATGCAAATATATTCGTATTTTTTTATTGTAGTTATTTTTAATAAAACAAATGAGTACTTTTTAGTAATGAACTAAATAATTACAAACTTTTAAATTAATCAACATAATACTATTAATATATGTACATATATTAAATTAAGGATTTCAAACTCTAGGATATTTCGTTATGCTATTTGATTGATTGCTTCGGCGAGTTGTGTTTTACTGTATACTTTTCGCCGCTTTCGTGGCTCCATATTTCTGGAAAAAATATACCTAATTATATGTTTTATGTTAATTGAACCTAAAAAAAATATAATTTTTAATAGGCACCTATTATGTCATAAAAGTAATAAAAATATATTTGCACGCTCAATTACGAGCGGAATGTTTAAGGATCAATATTATCTGTATATACAAACATCTTTATTCTACATTCTGCAAATAAAGCAATTTGAATTTGAATTTGTAGATGAGAAACTAAACAATCTATATTCGATCGGTAATAGCTTCCTATAGTTGCTATTGCCGACCCACATGGGTCGGTATTAAAGTATGTAAGTATAAACCTAAATTGTATTACCGACCCATAAAAAAATGGTTATTTTAATTCATTTGACCATCAGACTATAAAATAGATTATAATTGATTAATGTCATACAAAATATGAACAAATGCATATTGTTTAAACAAAAAAAAACAATGATTTACTATTCGATACTATTCGATAGGGATCCTCGAAAATATCATAACTTTGTATAAATTGACAACGCTAAAAGACACAACACTAGACAAAAAAGTTTAGTCGCTAATAGATTTTTATGAAGACTCATAGCTTAGATTTAAACTGGTCCATAAGACCACTTGTGTTAGTGTGATATAATAACATAAAAGAAAATAAAACAAAAAGTTACGTTGCTGCCATTGCCGACTTTTTTTTTTTTTTTTTTTTTAAATCTTATTTTATTTATAGGGGTTTTGTCCACAATGGACAATGTCACCCCCGTAGAATCAAATTACATGTTATCTAAGTACAGATAAGTTAATTACTACTACCTAAATATAATTTAATCAGCATCTTTGCTTCTCGAGAGAGAGGAGAAGCCAAGATGCTGTTACACCATCCCAGATTTAAATCACTATTTATATTAATATTATACATTACTTGAGATCGTAAGGCCTCATTCCGAACACATTCCGTCAAAATATGTGTAACATCATCAATGATATCGCATTCTTGGCAATTAGGAGATGTACTTAGCCTTAACAGAAATTTAAACTTATTTGACGGGATGTGCCCCGAACGAAGCCTCATCAAAATAACAGCATTTCTCCTATTACATTTATCAGAATCAAACCATGGCGATGGAGGAGGCTGACACTGAATCGTCTTATACCAAATGCCTTTTGTAAGGGAACGCTCATCAAAGTATTCGTGCCATAAATTGCGACACATTTTTGTTGCAGAAGACAGTACTTCGGAATAAACCGGTAGACTATTAAATAATACTCCATCACTAATTGCTTGTCTAGCCACTGTGTCAGCTTCCTCATTGCCCGGGATGCCTACGTGTGATGGAATCCACTGGATAACCAAGTTTTTATTTTGGGTTTGAAGTTTACAGATGGTGTCTAGAATAGTGTAGGCTATCGGAAACCCTCGACCTCTCGAGGGTAGCCGAGCCAAGTGTAACAAAGCACTTTTTGAGTCAGATAAAATGACAAGGTTATTGCAATCTACCGTTGATAAATAAGACAACGCTTCTAAAATCGCAACTAACTCACAGTGCATAACAGATACAGTAGCATTTATCTTTAACGCAAGGCGTGTATTTTTTTGTGGATCATAAAAAGCTGCTCCACATCCATTTTCATCCTTTGAACCATCTGTAAACAACTTATAACATGTATTATAATTTTTAAATAAATATTCTGAACATATACTTTTAACATTAGCCGTACATAGTTTACCTTTACTCATATTCAGACCTTCAATAACAACACAGATATTTCCAGAAATATCAAAGTAATTCATCCATTTGTCTAATGAAAAATAGTCTAAAAGGGAGTTTGAAGCTACGGGATAGTTACAAAATTTACGATGAGTTTCTATTAACAGCGGCATTTTTTTACGTCGCCAATAGGAGTTCGAACAAAGGGAATCCAAATCCTCTAAAACCTTATACGTAGGATTATTTTTAATAGATCTTGATTTCAAATAAAATTTAGCAGCTAGATATTTTCTACGTATTTCCAGTGGCTGTATACACAGCTCACTTTCCATTACATGTATTGGCGTACTTCTAATAAACCCTCCGATAACCCTCATTGCCTGGTTTTGAATTTTAGTTAGTTTATACAAATGCATTGCCGACTTACGGGTCGTTGATACCTGCCACGACTTAAACTGGTGAAGCTAACACCGTCCCATTTTAATTTTAAGTTTTATCGTTTCAAATTACTTTTTATTAATAAAATGTTGTAAGAAATGAAAAGTTGACACTTAAATGCATTGACATTTAGTAATATAAATTAAAGTATAGATGTCATTTGTTTGTAAATGTCTTAAAAAGATACTCACAGTACTTACCCGAAGGAACAACGGAACAGTACGACACGTCCTGCTTCCACGCTACCCCGCAGCAACTTACGCATTTTAACTCTTTTTTGCTCAGTTACTCACTCTAACGTTAAAGTATACGATGCTCAATTAATACATTCGTGTATAACTTTGCCTACCTATAGCTAGAATAGTTCTGGAAACGTTTAAATTTCGAATTACTTTTATAGGTCGGTAATACCTTCAGATTTTCGATGGGTCGTTGATAGCTGCGTTTACCTTATTCCTTTCGGTGAAGTAACTCTACAAGCTGGAGAAGCCTTAGTATTACGCGCAGCTTCGGTTTAATGTAAATTATTTTAGGAATGTAAATAAGTAATAAGACATTAAAAGTTATTTATATTTTTCTAAAAGATTTTTTTTATTTATCAAAAGCCCATGTTGTAATAGAATTTTAATAGATTTCCGTTTAATATAGGTATTACTTCAATAATTTTACAATAATAGAATACTTACTAAATAGGTATTAGACTATATGTTGAACTATCTACCATTAATAATTGAAACTAAGTAATTCCAAATATCGATGAAATTTTCTAGTTACAAATTCAAATTCAACTAAATTTTTCTAAACATTTTGATGTATTTCAGTTTGCCACACACACTAAATGTATATTTAACAATCTATCTCGTCAAATAACCAGCATTAAGACAATGATAAGCCAATTTTCATGAAATTACCGTCACACACGTATCCGCTGAGCCGCTAGTGATGTGCCTCTACAACGATACCTACGTGACTCAAATAACCTATGTGAAGATTATATTTTACGGTACTTACATCTTTGAAAAGTCTATAATAATATTTTGCCTGTTACATCTATAGAACCATTAGTTTTTGGAAACGCGTTAAATTAGATATTTTTATAATATTGCAAAATTTTGCTTTGGTATTATGGATTTTAAGAACAGCTTATACAATATAGTAACGTCTTTTTTATATTATTAGTAGTACCTAATGCCATAATTATGAACTTATCCAAGGTTTTGTATTAATATAAATGAATATTTAACAACATTAAATCTATCGACGAACATTCCTTTCTCATTTACTACGTTTTAACAAAGCTAACTTATCGATGAACATTCCCTTTGCATTTACTGCATTTAAACAAAGATGTTCGCTTACAATAGCAGATAAATAAAACAGATACTAAAAATAGCGTACACCGAAGACAGTGAAACTTGTGAATAAACAATCTAAATCAGTTGAACTGCAATTATGCTGCATTGCAGATAATGTCTTACAGGCGAAGTGAATTTATTATCAGACAACTTGGAGCGAATTCTTACTCCATTGTTACATTATTTACAACTAGTAATTCAACCCGACTTTGCTTAGATTGACTGGAGATAAAATAAATATAGCCTATGTCACTAACGTGTTATTTTTGTACTGTCGAAAGAATTTTTCAATACCTTATTCATCACTTCCCACTTCGCCTTCGCCTTCACTTTGCCCGGTTTAAGTCGGGAAAAAATATAGCTTATCTTACTCGGAAAAATGTTGTTTATCTAATGTTAGACAGATTTTTTTTTAATCAATTGTTGTTAACAAAAAAATCGCATCTTTCCTCTTAATTATTACTTCATATTACTTCAGATGTAAGAACAAACATCAAAAATCCAAGAAATTAAAAAAAAAACTAGATAGATTTATATACCTTTTTTCTATAACACAAAACAGTAAAATCTGTTACAAATAGTACATCACTACTACAGATCTACCTATGGAAGCAATTACAGCATTAATCTCGCAAAATGTGGTTAAGAGCGATCGTGTTCGTTGTAGTGGCAAAGTGTGTGTCGGCCGCGTGGTGGAACAATGCGGTCTACTATCGGATTATAGTGGATTCTTTTAAAGATTTGGATGGTGATGGTTTGGGTGATTTAATGGGTATGTTAAAAAATTTGGTGTTACAGAAGCTTGTTAGATATAAGTGACATATTATGTAACTTATGTAAAATTAAATTGTAATATTGACATGATTTTAAAAGAGCAACTATGGAGTTTCTTGCCGGTTCTTCTCCATAGATACTGCTTTCCGAATCGGTGGTAAATGTTGAAAATATGTATTGACGATTCGAAAGTGCTTCCAAAAGAAGTCTAATTGAATAAATAAATGTTTAAGTTTGAGCATTTAAGTATTTCGCTGTTTACAATATTTGAATGTTTTTATAATATATTGTGTGTATTTTATAGAGATTTTCAAATAAATATATTAAAATAGAACCTCTTACCTCATAATTAATTGTACATGTTAGGTGTCTACCAAAAAGCTTTACTATTTTCAGTACGCTTATAATTAGAATTCGAGGTATTTATTTCGGTCGCCTTGTAGTCGCTTGTTATAACACAACAATATCACATAATTACATACACAAGTTATGTTCAAGTTATTTATACTAAATAGTTTGTAAGTTCTATTATTATTTAATACATGGTCATGCTGTATATATTTTTAGAAATTTCAAATTGCATATACATATAAAACATATTTATACTGGAACGAAGTTCCTTATCGCACGCTGTGAAAGGGGGCTAGACGGAAAAAAATCTTACGAAAAGTTGTCACGACACTTTTTGCTAGAGTTGTAAGCTGTGCGGTGTGTGTGGCGGTGTGCGCGTGGTTCTCTGCCTGTCTCTCTCTAACTTAACACCGTTCCATCCGGATATCCCTTGACATCGCTCAAGTTTTTTTTTTATATTGTGATTCTGTGACTACACACTTATCGTTCTCTAATAGTGGTGAGTATGAAACGTTATAGAATATAAGTACCTACCTAGCAATATATTGAAATAGGTAATTATTGATAATGGTAGTTTTGTAATATTTATAGGTGTCACAAAACAACTTAGCTACGTAAAAGCACTAGGCGCAGACGCAGTGATCCTATCTCCTATACAAGCAAAGAGCCCGGACTGTACACGCCCGGGGACGCTTGACTTCACAGCTATTGACCAACGTTATGGGACCGAGGATATTTTTAATAAGCTGATTGAAAAAGCTAAAAAGTTGGGTAAGTACATATTTTCAAGTATATAGGCATTTAAAAACTACAATTTTCTTACAAACCCACTTTCCTATCTAGAATAAAATTATTCTAAAGTTCTTCTTCACTTATACATAGAAAAGCTTATAAAATTCATTAAGGAAATTTAATCCTAAATAGCCATCACCTTCAAGCTGTTAAGGTACGACAGACGTGTAATAATCTCCAAATTAAATATAATTTAGGTATTACCAGGGCAAATACATTGTTTTCGAAATTTGCTCATTATATTAAATTATCTACTAAACAATTGTTTGCTAAGAATTAATTATAATTTTACAGATCTCAAAGTCTTGATGAGTTTGGATGTTCAGCGGATTAGTACAGCGTCAGAATGGTTTAACCAGAGTGCTGGTAAAAAGGCAGGGTATGAAGATTGGGTTGTGTGGCGAGATGGACCTCTAGACAACCCACCGGTGGTAAATACATAAACACATTATTACAATACTTTTTAAAACAGGAACACGGAGTAAAATTACACTTAAGAACAAATAAAACCATGTTGCTAATATTGCTTAGCTTTAAATTGCTTTTAAATTTTTTATTCAACTAGACTTCGTTACGAAATGCGTATAGAAAACGCTTTCAAATCATCAAAATTCATAAATAATTATCATCGATTCGGTAGTTATTATAACTTATTTCAGTTAGAAGATGGTATAGGCGCCTGGCATTGGAACGAGGATAGAAACGCATTCTGGGCATCAAAATATAATGAGACTATTCTTAATCTCTGTTCTGAAGGTCTTATTGAAGCTTTGAAAGCTGTTCAATGTTCTTGGATCCAGAAAGGAGTGGCAGGTTTCATTATAACTCCAGATTATTATTTGGATTATGAATGTGGAATCCAGATTGTAAAGAAAATATCGACATCCGCAGCGAGTTGTGCTAGAGCGGCAAATATGGAGAACCCGTAAGATATACACAGATATTTAAGTCACATCTTGTTGTAACTCAGAACAATTATCTTAAGAGAATAAAATAACAAATAATGTTGATATATTTCTTTTACAACTTCATCATAATATTAGAAATATAACATTTAGAGAAGACAAGTTAAATTCTAAGGAAAAGATAAAAAGCAGCAAAATAAGAGAAAATTACTAATCCAACATCATATAAATGTACTCCGAAATGTGAAATACCCTACAGCCATAACTTCAAATTATAACAAGGAGAAAAATACACAAAAGATTTAGGTCGAAAGCTGCTAAGCTTACGACTGTACTGAGAGTACTCTTATCCCCGTAAGATACATGATATAATTACAAGTAGAATTTCACTGAAGGTAAAATTGATAGAAGGTGAAAATATTTTCCAAAAGCGCCCGCAAAATCTAGGTACTCTAAAGTGTCCAAACATTCCCTAGCCTTTATTTTTCAACGCCGCATCAAAGTAGTACTTCGTAGTTGTAACCAGATACATAATCCTACACCAAAACACAATTAAAACAAGCAAGGTCAGCTGAGGTTGAGTAAATAACCGATAATTCCATGATAACATGCCAATCACTCATTTTAAATGCACGGTTCACGGTCAATGATTTCATACTGAATAATTATCAAATCCGTTCGTATCTATACGACTAACCGTTGTTTATTCTAGGATAATATTAGTGGAGACTGCGCTCGACGTTTCAGCAAACTACTTCGGGGACACAAATGGTGTTATAAGTAAAGCCCTAACTGGATCGCAGAGGAGCACACCAGATTTGGCCCTCGCTTTACACGCTAGTCTGTTGTTCTGTCCACAAGATATGACCCCCACGTGGCTAGTGAGTTGTCCTTGTCAGTTTTAATCTAACCTAAGCCCGAAATATGGGTCTGCTACGTAAATTGGTACACCGAGTGTAAGTTAAGATTCTGGTTTCATATACTCTTCAATTTATGAAGCCATGTGCTGGTAATAGTGGAATTTATTGGTTCATGATATTGAATTTGTTTGTGCTTTTGTATGTATTTCTACTATAAAAATAGACAATTTATCTTAATATGATGAAAATAGATAATTTATCTTAATATGATGAGGTACCTACTTAGGTATATAATACTATGTTTTTTGTGAAAGTAGTATATAGTAGTACTTCTATACAACGCCTTAATCGATACATTTTCATTAATGTACTAAAAAAATATTTTATTACACTTATTGAGTAAATTAATTTTATTTTATTTCGTGAAACTTTCCACTCGTACAAATATTGGAATTTATACCTAATAATAGTCTCATTTCATTATTATTCAAATTATTGAAGTGAAACTTCTTTATCGGGGTTGGAAAAAAATTTAGTGTAGGATCATTTTTTCGTTACGCGCCATCTTTTTCTTATCCCTACCACGCGTGATTCGACGTATTTCTGTAAAGTTGCATATAAGTAGTAATTTCTTTTGAAAAAAAAAGGTCATAAAGAAGTTTCACTTCTTACGTGTGTACACTAGTACACGCACACATTTTTTTTTTCGATTAGCCACTTGTCCTGCTTCCTACCCCAAAATAAATAAAGTTTACGTAATTCGGTACCGATGTAGGCTAATCGCCAACGGTAAAATAATTTTAAAATAGGTCGTCTTACACTTTTCTCGTTTCTCGTTTACCCTTTATATTGTTAACTAGCTGTTGCCCGCAGCTTCGCTTGCGTGGAAAAGATAAATTTTCATGGTATAAGTTTTCATCCCCTATTTTACCCCTTTAGGGGATGAATTTTCTAAAATCCTTTCTCAGGGGACGCCTACGTTATGACATCTACCTGCATGCCAAATTTCAACCCGATACGTCCAGTGGTTTGGGCTGTGCGTTGATAGATCACTATATCAGTCACCTTTGAGTTTTATATATATATATGTACATTTATACACAACCATAACAAATTATTATAAACGTCAACAGACCAGCGCTAGACAAGAGAGTCGCATCACAACACGCTACGGCAGTGAATTAGTTGACGCAATAAACCTAATTGCCCTCATCCTGCCCGGATCGACCATTATCCAGCAAGGAGATGAGCTGGGAGCAGCTGACACTATCCTAGAATGGGCCACAGTTGACCAATGCTGGCCAACTCAACCCCACCCATCATTGGCACCATTTCCTTGGGACGATTCTAATACAGCAGGATTTACAAGTGGTGAACCGTGGCTGCCGTTGGCACCAAATTATAGATATGCCAATGCTAAATCTGAATTTGCTAATGATCTCAGTCATGTTGGAGTAGTGAGAGTTGCAACTGCTATGAGGAAATCTCCTGCGTTTGGACCTCATGTTGAAGTAAGATTTTTTTTTGTGTCTGATATTCTATTTAATAAACCAAACAAATACTCAATTGAGATACAGGAAAAAAATATTCAGAATTAAAAGTAAGCATGTATACTCAAAAAATGTGCTTATTCCACAGTATAAAATTTCTTCATAATATCAATATTGTATTTTAGGCTCATTTATAATATTTCTATTTAAAACATTACAAATAAAATAGTTTTCTAGATAAAACGATTCGATGATGCCCTCGCAATATTAAGATGGGGAGGATCTGGATCACTATTGGTCACTTCAAATCTTGGTAGAAAAGCAAATGATGTCCAGCTGTCGAAAATACCAGGTGTAGCTGCTGAAATGACTGTTGCTGCAAGTTCTGGAGGTTCTGTATATACTCCATCCATACTAATATTATAAATGCGAAAGTAACTCTGTCTGTCTGTTACTCAATCACGCCTAAACTACTGAACCAGTTTGCATGAAATTTGGTATGGAGATATTTTGATACCCGAGAAAGGACATAGGCTACCTTTTATTGCGAAATATGTACCACGGGCGAAGCCGGGGCGGACCTCTAGTATTCTATAAATATATATCATTACGATGCATATTTCATCCTTACGTGACGTACAATTGTTGTATTGGCGTCCATTTATGTAAATACAACTAAGTAATACTTTTGAATATCAATTTCAATAGTTAAAAACCGTAAAACCTTAATTAACACATGTTTAAACTTTTGTTCAACAAATTGCCTTTACAAATAGTTAAACGTCCAAATGTAAACGAATAAAAATTCGGCAAAGGCATTGTTTCGTTAGTCCTTTATGTTTCAATATAAATATTTTTTCAAAAAATGTTGGAAATTAGTAGTCAGACTAAATGTATGTTGTGTACATTGCCGTACCTACCTGGTTTGACACAAGAACAAAATAGATTAATTCATAATATGAATTTAAAATTGTATAATGTAACAAATCATCATCGTGATGCATTTCTTTACTTTGACATTAATTTGTGTATTAAATCTTTTACTTTGACAAAGAATACAGTGTATCTGCCATCTAGATATAAGCGAGAACTTGCTATGTTAATAGCATATAATATTAACCAGTCTGGTACATGTTTGTTATCAGACCCTGGATCTACTATAATTTTATGTAGTAGTAATAATAATTATATACACCAACCTTGTGTTGACAGAAAATCTAGCCCTAAGCTAGATTTAAACTAGTATATAAGACAACAGCTAAGCAGACTTTTTCTATTGTACATCAAAACATTCAAGGCTTGGCTAGCAAATTATTAGAAATAGAATTATTTTTAAATCATAATAGAATTAAGGTTTTTTGTGTAACAGAACATTGGCTTAAACAATGTCAGTTGGTAATAAATATTGATAATTATACATTAAAAAGTATATACTTCAGGACATATGCTATTCATGGAGGTTCTCTTATTTTTGTACACAATAGTGTAAAATGTAAAGAACGAACTGACATTGTTAGTCTTTCTGTAGAACGGACCATTGAACTGTCCTGTGTTGAACTGGAGCGTTACATTATTGTTTGCGTTTATAGACCCCCTTCCAGTGACTATAATATGTTTGAGACAGTCATGGAAGAAATATTAAAGCGTTTAAGTAGGAGTAAAAAAAAAGTTATAGTATGTGGTGATTTTAATATTGATATACTTTTACAAACACAAACGGCTACACGAATTGTTAATTTGTTTCAGTCATTTAATCTGTATAAACTTTTTAATGAACCCACACGAATTACACCTACTTCTGCAACCTGTATTGATAATATATACTGCGACTGCTTCTGTTTAGAGAAAAATATTCTCAATACACTCACTTCGGATCACTGTGGCCAGAAAGTAGTTTTTGAATGGGATTGCTTACCTGAATTTAATAGAATTAATGTTAGGCCTATAAGTAAAAAAGGCATTAATAAATTTAGAGATAATATTAATAAAAACCTGCCCGTACTGAATGATCAATCCTGTAATAATAATCCTTGTGAAATGTTTAAAAATCTTTTCAATTTAGTTCATAATGAATTTGAAAAAATATTTAAAGTTAAATCTTTAAATATTACCATTTAGTAAATGGGCGACACCTAGCATACATAGGTGTAGGATCGTTCTTTATGAGTTATATGGTATGAAGCAATATAATAAAGACCCATCTTTTCTTAGTTATGTTAGAAATTACTCAAAAACTTTTAAAATTGTTTGTTTTACTGCGAAGCGATTGTATATCAGAGATAAAATACGCGAATCGGATAATAAAGTTAAAACAGTTTGGTCTATTATTAATGGTGAAATGGGTAAAAGCAAATCAAGTAATACTATAAAACTTGTAAATAATGACAGGGTTATTGACAAAAGTGCTGATGTTGCTCTTGCTTTTGAAGAATTCTTCAGTAGTGTCCCTGTTACTATTACTAATAGTTTAAATTCGTCTTCAGCACTTGCAGAAACCTTTTTGAGGGACCATGTTGCGGGGTGCAGTACATTATTTGAATTACGACACGTAACTGCTAGTGATATTGTTACTGCCTTTAAGACGCTTAATCTAAAAAATACTTGTGATCTTTGGGGAATGTCCGTAAATTTAGTTAATAATATCATAGAAAATATTGCGAAAAATTTAGCTTTTATATTTAATAAGTGTTGTGACTATGGTACATTTCCTAATTTACTAAAGCTTAGTAAAGTTATACCTCTATTTAAGAAGGGCGATCAAGAAGACTGTAACAATTATAGACCTATCTCTATTTTACCAACATTAAGTAAGGTATTCGAGAAGTTAATATTAAACCAACTGAGTAGTCATTTTGCATCTAATGATTTACTGCACACCAAACAGTTTGGTTTCACAAAGGGGCGCTCAACCACAGATGCTGGGGTTGCACTTCTAACACATATATATAAAGCATGGGAAAACTCAAAAAATGCTCTGGGGATATTTTGTGACCTCTCCAAGGCATTTGACTGCGTTGAACATTGTACTTTGTTACGTAAACTTAATCACTATGGAATTAAAGGAAAAGCACAGAACCTCATAGCGTCATACCTGCATGATAGGATACAGACTGTAGTTGTTAATGGAGAACGTTCTAGCGGTGCGTCAATTAACATTGGTGTTCCACAGGGGTCAATTTTAGGTCCCTTCTTGTTCTTGGTATATATCAATGATCTTTCCTATTATTTGCAGGATAGGTGTGAAATAGTTCTGTTTGCAGATGATACCTCATTAATTTTTAATGTGGATAGGCATGACCCAAATGTTGACGAAGTGAACAGTGCTCTTTTACACATATCTGAATGGTTTAATGCCAATAATTTATTATTAAATGCCAAAAAAACCACTTGTGTTGAATTTCTACTTCCTAACGTAAAAAAGTTGAACAGAGATATTACCTTGAACGGGGAGGTATTGCATCCTACTGAGTCTACTGTATTTCTAGGGTTAACATTGGACGAGAAACTACAGTGGGGAGCCCATGTCAACACCGCTGCAGGTAAGCTCAGTTCAGCTGCATATGCAGTCCGAAAAATAAGGCAACTCACCGATGAAGATACGGCTAGACTGGTTTATTTCAGCTACTTTCATAGCATTATGTCCTATGGAATTCTACTGTGGGGCAGGGCTGCAGATATAGAAACTATATTTATCTTACAGAAAAGAGCCATTCGCTCTATATATAATTTACGTGCTCGGGATTCACTAAGAGATCATTTTAAGAATACTGGTATCCTTACTGTACCATCACAGTATATATTTAATAATATTTTGCATGTACACAAAAGCTCCGACTTACACACAAGAGTAGGAGATAGACACGATTATGGCACAAGGAACAAGAATAGAATTGAAATGCCATTTTTCCGATTAGCTAAAGTTAAAAATTCATTTATGGGTCAAGGTATACGCTTTTACAATAGAATTCCTCACAATATTAAAGAGTTTAGTAGTTCTAAATTTAAAACTTATATAAAAAATGTATTAGTTCAGAGAGCGTACTACAGTATTCAGGAATATATGGACGATAAAAACCCATGGAGGGTTGTCGCGTAAAAACCACAAGACAGTTCATTGGCATATTATGTAGTTAGATATAAGTTTCATATATTGTAATATTTACATGATTTTAAAAGAGCAACTATGGAGTTTCTTGCCGATTCTTCTCCATAGATCACTGCTTTCCGAATCGGTGGTAAATGTTAAAATAATTATGTAATGACGATTCGAAAGTGCTACTAAATAGTAGTCTAATTGAATAAATGAATGTTTGAGTTTGAGTTTGTTTTGAATAGCCCTTTTGAACTTCATGGTTAAAAGGTTTTTCCGGTTCAACTTTATCTTCGCGTTATCGTGAATCTAAAACATTTATCAGGGAAAATAACCTAAAAGGTATACCACAATCTGAGTGCCGTGAATGTTAAAGCAAGAGTGGCCGTCTAAATGCCAATTAATTTAAAAGTTTAACATTTTTTTTCTGTTTTCATGTTATTTTTTTTTAAGCTATCGCATAGCTTCTATCGCGGGCCTTGAGCGCGGGGACCGAATCGAGAAATTCCGTAACGAAAAAACCTCACGCTCCCCACTCCGACGGGCTCGGAGGTGTAGCTTGAAGGCATGCTATGCAATAGCTTTACCGCGGCAGTCCCCGA
Organism: Colias croceus; assembly: GCF_905220415.1. NCBI lineage: Eukaryota > Metazoa > Arthropoda > Insecta > Lepidoptera > Pieridae > Colias > Colias croceus. Next base: position 512,148 of record NC_059539.1, on the reverse strand, counting down.
GTGCCACACGTCTTTTTAGAGTTTTTATTTAATTTGGTGTAAAAAAAACTAGTACCTACGTAATATTATATAATAACTAAAAAACAAACCTACTTATTTTCTACGAAATTTTCAGAAGAAGAAAAGTTTCAGAACAAATTTTTACTTTTTATAACTTAATTATTAAGTATAGATATTATAAAAAATGCCTACTTATATGCATTTTTTTGCAATAGGTATATAGATGAGTACATTTATTTGTATGCATACGTAATTTATTTATCTATTAATTCCTCCTATAATTACAGGTTCCAGTCTGTCATCAGGTGGACATGTACATACAGATAAACTTATAAAACTAAATCCCGGAGAAACGTTGCTCCTAGCGGGGCCCCCACGGCACTGTGGAGGGCCCGGCCCTGTCGACAAGATCACTACCAAACTGTCTGAAGGGTGGCAGAAATTGAATAAGTACTTTAGTAATAGTTGAGAAAAAGAAATTTATGCTAAAAAGAGTTGTTGTAGATTATCTAAATTAAAGAATGAATAACCATTTTTAATGTTCAAATATTTTGAAGGGTACTTACTTATGTATATGACGTTATTTATTTAATTACGTGTTGAATGTATTTATGAATACTTAATTAAATGTACTTCTCATATAATTTTTTCATTGTTTTTATAATAATACGAATAATATAAGGTTTTCCTTTAGATATATATCTCCTATTATATTGTGTGTTTTCAATAAAGTGATGATGACCAAACTTTATTTTTGTTTAATTTAATATCAAAGCATACGAAGCCAGGGCAATATGCTATAACTATAACACGTAACGTAAAATCGATTTCCATTCACGCTGAACTAGGCTGTGATCTAATTTCAAACGAATTATGTCACATACTCTATAAAGATGCGAGCTTTTAATGTGACTTTATTACTTTCAGTATAACACTAGATAGCACTAGCTTCTCTTCCTGATTTTGCCTGTATTTAATCTATACTAATATTATAAAGCTGAAGAGGTTGTTTGTTTGTTTGTTTAAACGCGCTAATCTCGGGAACTACTGGTCCGATTTGAAAATTTTTTTTAGTGTTAGATACCTAGCTCATTTACGAGGAAGGCTGTATTACATCACGCTAAGGCCAACAGAAGTAAGCTAGTAGAATATAAATTGTAAAATTTCCCTTGACGAGATTCTTTTTAAATCGTCAATTACGTATATTTAACTAGCTAGAGCCCGCGGCATTTTTCGTATAATTGTGTTACAGTTACAGGTGCTTTGCCGGCCTTTAATGGACAAATAAGCCCAATTCCCATGGGCCCATTCTTGGCCCCAATGTCTTAGTTGTTCGGGAACACCGCAGGTTGCAGATCGTTCCGCAGTTTCACCGTACGCGGAAGGAAGTTGCGGGTGAAGCGGACAATGGTGGAGCGCCAACCATCCAGATGGTGCGGATGGAACTGGTTTTTACGGCGTGTGGTCCGGTGGTGGAACTGTGTGGCTGGTAAAAGGTGGAACAATTCCTCAGTGCACTCCCCATAGTAGATTCTGTACAGTATACAGAGAGACGCAACGTCTCTCCGCACTAACAGCGGATCGAGCCTATCGAGATAAACAAACATTTAACGAATAAATTAAATAATAACATTATTTAGTAATGATGGGTGTGCAATAATAAGGATAATATTATTTCTAAACTTTAACATAAAGTTAAAAGCAAATTGATTGATAGTGGACATACATATACTTAAAAGTCAACTTTACTAACAAATTTGAGTTAAACCTTTCATGACCGACCTATTTAAACATTAGTTTGGGAAATATCGAAAACTTTTAAATAATTATAAATTCAGTTTTAATGTTTAATTCGTAGTTGAAATATTCAATTTACAATACAGTAATATAATTATCTTTTAAATACGTTCAAGTTACTAACAAACCAAACATATTTATTGGCGGGATTTCAATCCAATACCTAAGGAGATAGCGTAAAGCCAACTATGCCTAATAAAGTTATTCATATCAAAAGATCTACCTAGCTACCTGGCTCAGTTTCTTTCAAATTAAAGAGACATTATAAGGAATCCTTCATACCATATAACTTTTAACTCTCAATCGAAAATCAATGTTATTTAATCAAAATCAGTTAAGCTATTTAGCATGAAATAAATTTTTGAATATTATTCAATATTACTTTTCCCAATATGCATTCTAAACTTATCTAGCTTCCATTATACCCTTTTAAAACCTGTGTAGTTATTACTCCAATACTATACATAACTCCCAACTTTGTGGACTAGAAAAGAGTAAAAAATAAAGCGTATAATGAAAAATAAAAACCGCACAGAATTCAATTACTCCACGTCATCTTCACTACTCTTGACACACTGGCTACGAAGACGTAGAGGCGTAGAGCCGCTACAAGTTCTACGGAAATCCTAAATGACCTATTTATTAAGGCGCTGCTACGACTTTAACTTTATATTTTATTTAAGTGCTCGCTTTGCGAGGAAAATTATATTAAGTAGGTTTCTTGAGGTTGTTAATTTTCTTAATGTTGTTAAATTTTCTACAAATGTGTCCAGTAGTTTTTGCGCGAAAGAGCAACAAGCTGCATAGGTCAAAGGCAAGTTTGGAATATAGATTTTTAAAAAGTGGCGGTTAAACTATTTAACGCTAAAATACTTGCTATACTATGCCACGCTCCATGATCTTGATTGTATATAATGCAAAATTATAAAACTAAAAGAACTTTTAATAATAGCATGTTTGTTAAATTGTACGTTACGTGTGTAATTGTTATTGTAGTTTGACCTAAATATAACGTGAAAACCATTTCATATCTATTTGAGGTCAAGGGCCAGTTAAATATGGCTCTACATCACGTATAAGCAGTGTGTAATATCCCTAATAGCTTAAACGTCTACACAATTACTGTATCATATTTATACAATATACTTATTTAAGTACAAACCTACGTGTAGCAAAACCATTCCCTAATAGCAATAACTAATCAATTATAATCCAAGACTGTCGCAAAATGGAGTCCCATTAAGCGTAATAGCCGCGAATTCTTCGTCGTTTTCTTGAGCGTAAGCCGCGAGAGGGCGCTCTCAGATGCCGGTACTACTAGCAGCTTTTACGGTGGAAATATGAGTAAATAGTTATGAGTGCGTGGGTGTGTATGTGAAATGACTTACAGAATTTGCTTTTCTCGGCATTTCCAAGGTTTATAGCGACGACGGCGGTCAGCACGGAGAGAAAGGCGCGCGCCCACATGGCCGCGAGGCGAGCTCGCGGTAGCCCGGCGCGGCGCGGACTGCTTGAATTTCAAACGCACCGTATCGATTTTGCGCGCGCTTTTTCGCGCCTGCGTTCGACGCCATGGGGTTGCTAGGATAAAATTAAAAACATGTCGTAATAAAAATTTTGGAAAACATTGTCCGAAACATCCGATTGTTTATAAATTCATAAACGTCCATGTGTAATGAGTAATGGTTGGAAGGGTAGGTAGGTTTTAAGGAAAGCTTCTGAATATTGGAGGATGTTTTTGGTTTAGTTTCAGGGAGTACTGTATTTGCTATTATTTTTTAAGAAATTTATTGAAATATACCTTAAAGCTGTACCTTAAAACTGAAATTAAAATAAGACAATTTGTTGCCTCTTTCTAAACAGTATTAAAGTATATGTTTTTATTCGATGTTCTAGGATAACTGCTTGTGCTTTTTATATTATTTTTATCGAAATATTGTAGTAATATCGTATGTCAATGGTAATCCAAATACTCTGATAAACAAAAGAAAAGCGGTCAATACAAGCATTATATTAATGTAGAGCGCTTATCATCATAATTCGTCTAAATCCCGTTTAAAAAACTTGTTGGGTCAAATTAATTTTCTTTGATTTCTAAGGTTTTAAATTCTAATATATGATAAATTACAAACAGATATACTTACATATTATTAAATGAATCATAAGCTTAAAAATATTGGACCATACGTCAATAACTAAACACAACCCAAATAACCGACAATATAATCGATCTCTATAAACAAAAAACCATCTCCATTCTAAAACGAACCACAAATAAAAAACTTCCTTCTTTCCTCTGTTTAAATATGCATAAACCTACGCTTTCATCAAAAAGATTTTACATTACTTAAATAGAGTTGAAAGATGTTTAATATACCTACACGAATTTCCCTAAAACAACATTCTAAAAGGAGTTGCTTATTAATAATTCAAGAGATACGGAGGTATGCCTTCTAGCAACATCGTCCCCATTCTTCGGTAGCCTAGCGAAAATCCCACAACTATTAATTACTCCATTGTATTCTATATCTTATAGCAAAGCTTTAAAGTGCACATTTGCTTGAATGCAACTCAAATTCATCCTTTAGTGTAGAGACAGTACACGGCACGCCGCAGGCTACTAATAGTACGAGCTATCTTAATAAAAGCTGCATCGAAATTTGAACCTAAAATATCTGAAATACGACATCGTTGGATTCGCAGTACATTGCTGGTTGGGAAAGAGAACAAAATAAACTTGTGAGAAGGAAAGCAGCATTGTACAACGTTTTCAACGATAAAGCAACACGTAGTTAACTGGTCATTGTTTGCAATAACTCTAAGTTCTGTGAATGAACGTTGACAATTTTTACTCGGCGCTGAAAATAAATATGAAAAAGCGCTTGAATTAAATCTGGAAACAAAACAGTTTTGGATTGTAATCCAATTTCGACCAAACCGTGTTTCCAGTTTTGAACAACCTAACGAGGTATAAATAAATTTGGTGAAAACAACTCAAATTCTATCTAGTATTACATGGTTCAAAGGGAATTTAAAATGTTGTATTGTGTTCTGTGACACAAAACTGAGACATTTTCCACTTTGAACTTCTTTCTTTGAACTTCTAAGATCAAGATTTGCCTAATAATGAAGTATTTGAGTTAGTGTTGTGAGTTCTTGAATCTCAGCTCTAATACCAAATAATTATGTGCAATAAAAATGGGTAAGAAAAGTTAAACACAACGCGTAAAATACCAGCACCTCAAAAAATCAGAGAAACAGATAACTGATACAATTATAACCTCAATTAGAACATATAACAAAACAAATTAACAAATCACGCATCCTACAATCAGTAATAACTCTACAATGACTAACCTCACAGATAACAAAATCAAAAAATTCCAACTGGAATAAAATTTAAAACCAAAAGACTCAAAGGTGGTACCGAGATAAGACCCTGGGTCTCTCCTAAAGACGGTTTTAGTCTCGAACCAGTAACAGGTCATCATGACCAACACCGACTTCTCAAGAAGACGGTTAATACGTACCCTTGCTAGCACCACCAGTCAGGGCTGCCACTCATGAGAACGAACTAGTTCGACGCCCATGATATGCTTTATAAAGAATTGCTTGCATTTAACTCTATATTATATTATATATCCTCGTTAGTACCCCGTGTAGATTCGTCCAGTTTTATAAATTCTGCATGTAAAGCATTAAAAAATCCACCGTTGCATCTAAAGCGCATAGCCGCAGCCATCTTATAAACCACGAAGACCCAGAAAAAGTTTTATGTGCACAGTAAACAAGTAGACAAATTAAATAACATAGTACATTATTTAGATAAAAAGTTCTGATGTTTGTGACATACAATTAGGAATTATATGTAGTTTATACTTAATAAACATTGTTATTACATCTACTGCTATTAAATAGATTTTTCTGCAATAAATCGTTCTCATTTATGAATAATAGTTACTATTAATTGGCGCTAATTTTCCCTCCAACGCCAGCCCTATAGCCAGCACTCACTTGAAGTGCCACTCGACGCACTTCAAGTGCCCTTACGTGTAAAGGTATCTCTCAAACGTTGGAAGGTATTATGGCGCACAATTGTTGAATTAAAAATGGCACAAAGGGGAAATTCGGATGAGTGGAAAAAAATATTGGCTTGTGTTGTGGTCGTTCTGGTTTTAAAAAAATAAGAATATTTATTTTTTGTAATTAAATAACTTTGTTTTTGTAAGATGAAAATGATATTATCATCGTCAGGGACAGGGGGTATTATATGAGGTTCTCATAGTATTTATTATTTAGTGTTATTTACACTAAGAATAATAGCTACTTAAACTATATTTAACACAAACTGTAAAGAACTTTGTCCTTTTTAGTCGTCTGGCTAGGCTCTGATCCTCTCACCTCTGTTAAGAAGCATTCATAAATATTTAAGAGCCGAGAAAGATAAAAATACAAAACCATGAAAACATAAACAGATAGTATTCCAAAGACAATTCTATAACAGAAAACGTAAAATATATTGCACTTAAAACGCATGGCTTATTAACGAAATTGTACACAAATAGAACTGCGTTACATCCTATCGCTACAAAAATACGTTTTTTACCATTTACCTTTAAAATTCATTAAAAAAAAGCGTTGAATTATATCCAGTAACCATTATAGACGCAGCATTAGCACTAAGTGCTATAACTGCATCAACAAATGCACCATTAACAAGGCGCAAAGAAATTCCCGAAAAAAAAATTCTTATCAAGAAAAATCTAAAGGCTCGCCAATCGACACCCGATCGATTAACAGAACCAATCAATCATGATACTGGGTCAAAATGAAGATAAAAACCATCTCGGTCCAGGATCAGCAGAGGTCTCGAATACCACTCGGGCCAAGGAAAGAGGCTGCCATGAGGTACCCCAGACCACCACTGATGATACGAGTCCGCCGAAATTATGGACATATTGCGCGTTATCACTGTTTCGGCTTATCACTATCTGATAGTGACGTCACGAATAGATATAATTGTCGTGACGATTGCGTCGCTGATAACACTACCGTAATTAGTGCAAGCCATTCATATCGAACAGTCTGTTTAACAAAGGTATCGATTTGTATTGATTCGGGCAGTTGAATGAAATAAAAGCAGCTAGACGCGTTCTTTGGAAGGTAACGTCTGAAACGGAACGATATACAAAAAATATTCTACAGGAATAGCCAACAAAAAGCATTGGAATGCCTTGAATAGCAGTTAAGGATAATGAAGAAGCTTACGAAAGAGTATCTCTATTAAGAGATACTTTTCTCTCTATTAAAAGAAGATAATGATTTTTGAGAATGTTAAAATGGACAATAAAAACAAAAGCTTATTTAAATATCTATAAAAATTGATTTATTTAAAAAGAACAAAAAATCACGTATATTAACAATAACTAATAAGGAGAAGATTTGCCTAGGTATATAAGGCCAAATTGAGTTTGCGTGACTATTATTATTAAGATTCGTTAACACAAAACTCATTAAATTTATAACTTTTATTATACTTCTAACTTCTTTAATCACTATATTTATCCATAATATTATATTAAAGTGGGAAACTTTGTTTACCAACTTTAAAAGTTATAACCAATACCCTCTCTTTTACCTACAATACTTTTACAACAAAATTATACCTTTAAACTTATAATTTCAATAAACTAATTTCATGGCCACGTCAATAACCAATTAGACCATACTTATGTATATAAAACCTTATTTATCATAGCGCAATAATTTATAAATGAATGTTATAGTAAAGCTTGGTAAATTACATAAGAGATTTGCTCGCAAGACCATAAGATATGGTTTAAACTAAATATATCACAAAATATAATTAATCCGAGCAAAGCTGGTAAAATCATTTTAGGTTAGCTACTGACGTATTAAAAATTTGCAAGCCGCAAAATATAAGAATTATAAAATTCCCGCATGATGTTTTATTTGATACAAATTTAAAATTTTATTTAAAAATATCATCTAAATCGAGTTATTTTAAAGTATAGTCGTAACAAGAGACATGCATTCATTATTTGTGTTTGTAATGGGCCATTCCACGAACCTTATCTTTTTTTAATAAAAAACTAAATACATTTTTTTTTTTTTTTTTTAATGCAATAGGAGGCAACAGAGCAGACGCGTCACCTGGTGGTAAGTGCTCCACGTCGCCCATATGCACCCACAGTGCCAGAGACACTGTGAGTATGTTGCCGGCCTTTCAGGTAGGAATATGCTCTTTTCTTGAAGGTCCCCAGTTCATAGCCGTTTGGAAAAGCCGCATGAGGGAGTTTGTTCCAGATGTCTGTAGTGCGCGGGAAGAAAGACCTTTTAAAGCGCACAGTTGTAGATTGCCAACAGTCAAGGTGGTGAGGGTGGTATTGTTGACGATGTCGTGCTGTACGGTGGTGGAACTCGGCGGCGGGTAATGTTCCAAACAACTCTTCAGAGCACTCCCCATAGTAAATGCGATAGAGAACGCATAAAGAAGCGACATCTCTTCGCAGCGCCAAAGTATCGAGCCGATCGGTGAGACTTGGCTCGTTAACAAGTCGTACAGCTCTCCTTTGAATGCGGTCAAATGGAAGGAGGTATTGTTGGGGTGCCCCGGCCCAGATGTGGGAGCAGTATTCCATGTGCGGCCTAACTTGCGCCTTATATAGCTTGAGGCGATGGTGCGACGTGAAATACTGCCCCGCTCTACAGAGCACACCAAGTTTTTGTGAAGCCAACTTGGCTTTTCCTTCCAAGTGACAAGAAAACTGTAAATAAATACATCGCGCGAAATACATCGCGCCCTACCACTTAAATCTTATTAAAATCTGCAAACTTAAGTTTTTGGCCTCTAAAAGTAAACAGATATTGACCATAGCATATATATACGATCAGGACGAATTTTAATAAGTTTTGTTAGATAATTGAAAACGAAAACGAAAAAAAAAATTACAAGCAGGCGGAGCCGGCGCGAACAACTAGTTACTTAGTAATAAAGTAAACATTTTAGGAATAAAACGTATCGTGTATTAATAAAACAATGAATAAAAACACCAAATCAATAATTATAATAACCCGTCTTTCAAAACTCAGTTATATACAAAAAAGAGAAAATACGATAGAGCAGGATCAGCTTTTGACTTCTTTGTAGTATTAACTTACATTTAATGAAAAGCAACATTTCTGTTTTACAAAAACACTTCATTCCATCTAGAATACGCGAATCGCACAACTTCTAATTTCCTTTTACGGGCTTTATCTCAAACTCATCCTATTGGAGTACTCCATCCTTGCAACCTCAGGCAAAGCAAAGCCACAACAAACATTAGTTTAAGAGCTTCAATTTGCAATGAATTGCGGCGGGCACGTGTTGGCTAATCAACGCATAGTTTAGCCGAATAACTGAGGTTTAATTAACGATCTATATAACTATAGGTTAGCTAAATCTCTTGTACATGTTGGCAAATTGGTCAGTCCAAGTAACAACATCCTACAGACTAGTAAAAACTTTGTGGCTCACAGTTCAAGTAGTAATCAAACGAGAGATAAAAAATAATATGTTTTGGGAAATATTATAATTATTCAGTTTGTTTATTCATTCAATGGAAGAAATTGTTTACATATTTCATGCTCTTAGCATAAGATAATTATATTTTTATATGTTATTACTTGTTATGAACATCATTATCAGAAGAACATAAATACTATCAATAATGTATACTTACCAAACAAAAAATATCTGGTATTGGTAGTAGGTATTCTCAAAATTATTATAAAAAGTCTAACATTTTGAATTCTAGTCCATCAGGTTCTCTCGTATTTACTCCGGAAACAAAAAATGTTCCAGAACAAAACTGTATACTGATATCATAACCGATCAATTTACGGAGTGTTTTTACCAATACCACTCAACCAGGAAGCGTATAACAATAATTGCTGCAATTATTTTCCCATTAGAAGACTTGTTATCAATCGGGATTGCTAAAGATTATCATAGTTTATTAGTTATTACATTATAAATATACCAATGTTTATCTATTACAATTTCAAATGCACAGTCGATTTCGGCAAACGAGCAATTTGACAACACCGCTTAAAAATGTAACTAGTGTTTTGTTACACTGCCTTGTATAATTTAAATTGTTTTTTTTTTTTATAATTGCTTAGTTTGTTGCTTACTGTAGTCTTGTACTTAAGTCTAAAACAATAAGTCTTTAACAAAAATCTAATTTCTTTCTAGTAGAGCAACGACATAGAGTATAGAAATATACCTAGCTGCGCTCCGCGGTTTCACCCGCGTGCCCCCCTTCCTGTTGGTCTTAGCGTGATGATATATAGCCTTCCTCGATGCATGAGCTATCTAACACCGAAATAATTTTTCAAATCGGACCAGTAGTTCCTGAGATTAGCGCGTTCAAACAAACAAACTCTTCAGCTTTATAATATTAGTATAGATATGTGATAAATGCTTAGTACTGTACCCAAAATCATATATTATGTTTCAGTTACAAATAATGCACATGCATTCATGTTTTCATACAAAAAACTCTACTTTTTTTACTACAGGACCCACGTGAACACGGGCCGAGCCGCTAGTATATAATCAAGTAACAATCTACAAACTCGTCTGTGAAGCGTGGTATTTCACTTTTGTTCAACCTGGATACATATATTAATAGCTTACTTTACGCATCACAGCACTGCATTTTTGCTATTAGTCAATTATAACACACATACATACAAACAAATGGAATCGATTTCATTTTCCGTGGTATTGTAATATTCATCATGACAAACCAATCATTTATAGTATTAGTACAACAACACTTAGTTATGCTTTCTTTTTTTGTTAAGAAATAATACAAATGGACGTCGAAAATGGTAGGGTACCATGTTAAAAATTTGATGGTTTATTAAATGAAATGAAACACATTTACTTTTTAAATTGTTTATTACAGAGAAATCTTTACACTAAACATAGCTTCTTTCTGTCCTTGACCTTAAGTTATCTATACATAAGTAAAATAACCAATTTTCCAATTCAGGAAGTTCTTACATTATAGTTAAGGTTTATAGATTGGATTACGGTCTATTAACAAGGTGTTAAGCACCGGTTAAACCACAAGATAGAAGATCATTTTACATAGGTACAGAAGCTACTCGGGGACCTTTTCATACATTTTCCAATATTTGACAATGTTTTTATAAAATGATAGTAAGAAACCTATCCTATATGAAAAATATATCATTCTGTGCTATACGCTACATAGAGTATATTCAAGCGTAGAGTGAACATTGAACAAGTAGGTACCTTCTAGCGCGTTCTATCATACGGCAGACCACATATCAGCTAAACATCAGGCTAGATTGTGGTCAAGCGCTTCCCTATCGACAATAAAAAAAATTATGGATATATCTCAAAAGCAATGTACAATTAAATACTTTATATTGAATTAAGATTTCGATAGACTTTTTATCAATTTATAATATAATTACGCTAAGAAATTCAATTAAAATTCAATAAGGTTTCGATAGAATCTTTATTGATACAAATATTCTTCGAATTCTCATTAACATTCATAATTAATCATTACAGCTTCGTATTATACTTTTTCAATAGAAATTCAAATTACTAGGTTTTAATGTCCGTATTCTGACTATTTTTGTCTAAACTGAGGTAATAAAATGTGAAATGCATTTTCTCCGTACCCATAAGGAAGTGAGATTTCACTTGTTTGAATATAAAGTAGAATTATTGCACATTTATTATGTCGAAAAACATAAAACATATGGCAGACATACATATATTAAAACTGTGGCCTTTTAGTTTTTTCACAACAGTGTTATTTTATCAATTTAGATTTTATACAAAAACTGGCTCTATCTCGTATCTAATCGATTAAGTAGTTTTTTAAATCAGACTGACCGCAGACATTCATAAAAAGATTGTATATAAATATCGATCAATACATTATAATGAGTTTTTTACAGTATTATACTTGCATTACTAAATTTATAGAGCTTCGTCATACTTAGGACGCCTGCCTTTAAAATTCTCCTTCAATAATATGAACTTTACCATAAATTAAAGTGGCCATAAACAAGTTTTATTAACAAGTTCCGTCGGCAAACTACTTATATATTATGCAATTAGCCATTTATGACGGCAGGACTGTCTTGTTTTAACAAATATTATGCAACATCTATTTTAAAAATATTGTTGTATCACAATTTTCAATAATATTTTTTATCAATGAGCAATATGCAAAATAATTTTAATAATTATTCAGAAGCAAGCTATATAGTATAAGCCTAAGGTATAAGCTATTTATATAAAACTTATTTACACAAAACAAAACAAGATCAGTTAATTATTTAACTAAAATACCGTTTTGCAAATCAAACAATAGATAATTAAGTAATCAAACAAATTTGTTTATGAACTAATTAGGTTACATCTTCATTCTGCGTTTTGTTTTAACATAATTGAATAAGTGTAACGTTGCACTTGAGCTGCGACAGCCGACGAGCGCGGCAATGACTAATTAGCTCATCGAAATCCGATTTCGCCTCGTAACTAGGCGAATTATTCACTAAAACAATAACGTACTCGCGTGCCGCTTTCGTAGTACGGGGCACGGGCCGATCAGTGCGTCCGCGCGCGCCGCTCGTGCGCGACATGAGTCTGTACCGCCGCGAGACACAATACGAGATCGTCAGCCGGCACGCCCGAGAGCAGCGCCTCACCGTCTCCGCCGACAGGAAGTTCCCCCCGCTCTCCCCGCGACGCGTGAAAATCCTGGAGCTGTTAAAACCGGACGACCCCGGTCGGGACGAACTCGAGGCGATCGTCCGGGCGACGCCTAGGAGAGGCCTGATCAAGCCTTACGATGAGGACACCTGGCGCTTCCTCCAGAGGACTCATCCACCGAACGCCCAGTCCACGCCGGTCGCAGAGAAAGAACAGACCAGCCCGAAGAAACAGCCGCGCCAACCGGACTCGAAGCGGGAGCGGTCTTTAGCTGACGAGTTGCGGGAAGCTGAGGAGGACGAACAGAGTGGCAGTCACATACGTAGAGAGTTATTACGGGAATTTCGGAAGCGTGGGGGCGGCATCAGGGAAGCGTTAGAGCGGGAGCGTTTGGGCAAATTGGCGTTGGCCGTGGAGGACGATGAGGATGACTTCGAAGACGAGAACGGGCTGACGGCGGCGGCGCGGCGGATAGACGCCTTGCTGGCGGAGTCGCGCAACCTGCACGAGGAGCTGGCCGAGATCCACGAAGACATCCAGGTGCTGGCTCGACGGGTGACCCGCCGCGACCCTTGACGCGTTGGTACCACCCCTGTACCACGTATCCGCACGCTTGGTGTTTGGTGTAGTACTTACCACTTAGCCAATTTGAACACCTTTGCAAATTTTATACAAGTCTTTTACAGTGACAATTAAGTATAGATTTCCGGAAGTAATGTCTTGACTTCCGTCTGTTAACGCGTGGTTATTAGAAACTTAAAAACGAAATTTATTATCACAACATTATAATCATTGTTCAGGGTTCGAAAAGTGACGTCAGAGGATTTATTTCAGCTGCGACAGTATGTACACCAATAATCTTGTTAGACGCGTGTAACACAGTCGTTCATAAAGATTAACCGGTGGCCTTGAGGGAACTCGGTGATAACATTTTAATCGATATCAGTAGATTAGTTGAATTAACGATATTCAAACATATTCCTGAAACTCCTTTCCGAGCGGGACAACAACTTTGTTTTAATGTAGAGGCTCGTTAATTGCTCTATAAATTTCGTTTCACTATAAGAGCGAAGGAATTTAACATTATAATTGCCATTAACAGTGCGTGCGTGTGTCTTTTGTATTATAAATGCAAAGAAATCTATTAAGAATTCGTCGTAAGTTATACTGATGAAAATATATTTATTTAACTTAAGTTTAGATTTGAAATATAGGTATTATTCGTGTCATTATTAAATTAGATCTTGAGCTACAGGAAAAATATAAAGATAACTTAAAAGTGTAAATTAAAAACGTTTCTGTGTAGAATCCCAAAACCGACGACGAACGACTTACATTCTAGCCTTAGAACGCTTAACCAAGCATTTTCTATTATTTCATCTATATACTTAATAATTATATTAAACAAAGAAATCGGTACATCATAACCACGCCGTACATACTAAGGTTTCATTTCCCTAAAGATTTATGACAATTAACAATGACTCCTTCCCCAGAGAGTCCTACCTAATCCTTATTTATTATGAATAACTGACTATTCTTAATAAATAATTAATCATAGAAGACTTTCGAATTTCCAAAGTAATATGTAATTCAACATGTATGACGAATATACGCTTCGTTTTCGGGATTAGTCTGACTACGGATTAAGAGAAGATTAAAACTATTTTATGATAACTCAGGAGAAATATTTTATATGACATTCCTTGTTAAACTTACCTAAAAAACAAAATTTAAGGTTTCTTATTTGTATACATATTTATTGGCATATTGGCAGAAATTTGTTTATCTGTACTAATTCCCGCCAAAATTAAACAATTAGAAAAAGTTATAATCATAAACACCAGTCATTCTGATAATAAAACATTATAAATTAGAACATTAAATTTCTATTAAAATATATGACTTGTAGCATGACAAAAACATCAGCGTTGATTGTGACAACAAAGAAAAAACCGACAGTATTAAAATCTAATCAATTTCAACATTAACTCTACATTATAGGTACCTACGTTATTAAAATGCAAAAAACAATACTATCAATGCATTTTTATCAATTCTGTTGTATTGATTTTAACATTAAAATGAGTTCACGCTATCTGTTATCGAAGGCAAAGTTTATTATTTCTGCCAACATCGAGTATTGCAATAACTACACGATAATTATATCTTTTATGAACGTCAAAACATGGAAAATTAATTAATGTGCTGTACATTTAACGATGCGTACTATTTTTCTCCTTCATAATTGCCGGTTAACTGTATTACCGGATACCTACTAATCAACTAGATATACATATTGTATTTTTCTTTAAATCTATAACATACAGCCCACACTAGCAATCGTATTAAATAAAAAAAAAGTGTAAAGAAATATTTAATACTAGCTTCCGCCCGCGACTCCGTCCGCGCGGATGTCGGTCTTCGCGTGGATGGTTAATTTCTCCATTTTGAGTACCTAACTCTGACAATGACATCTTATAAATATCTATTGTACCCAAAAACGGCTAGGCTTATAATAATACGCAACATGTGTTCGCGGTTCTACAGAACAACGTCTATGGATAAAACTGAAAAATTAAGATAAATTTTTTTCTACGTATTTTTCCAGGATAAAAAGTATCCTATTTTACGCCCAGGATAATAAGGTATAATTATACCAAGTTTCATCGAAATCGAACCGTTAGTTTTCACGTGATGCCTTCACATACAGACAGACAGACAGACAGACAGACAAAAATTTTTTTAATCACATATTTGGGTTTGGTATCGATCCAGTAACACCCCCTGGTATTTATTTTTTCAATATTTTCAATGTACAGAATTGACCCTTCTACAGATTTATTATATGTATAGATATTTTAATCAATAGACATTCTTTTCCTCGACAGTTGTGGTTACAATATTAAACTAGAACTAGCTTTCCGCCTGCGGCTTCGCCCGCTTTGTCTAAAACCTAACAAGTTATATTCTAAAACCTTCCTTATGAATCACTCTATCGATTAAAAAAAACCGTATCAAAACCGGTTGCGAATTTTTTTAAGATTTAACCGTACATAGGGAAGGGACAGAAAAGCGACTTTGTTTTATACTATGTAGTGTTAATACGATGATACGAATCAAATACGGCCATTTTCAATAACTAAGGATTAACGTAAAAAACTGTATTCTCGTATTACAAAATACGTTTTCTTTGTACGTGATATTTCCCATACATTTCTTTATAAGTGTATTCATTCGTAAATCGTTTGAACTAAATTTTTCTAATTATATTTAATAATTTGCTTTTAGCTATGTACAGTGTAGTGAGTAGGTAGCATATATTTGCATGCGGATTTATGAGACTCGCTTGCTTCCTACTCAATGAAGCCCCTCCGGACGTATTGTGTTACAGCTAATTTTTCACAAGTTCAAATCGCACTGACCTAAATTCCCATCATTTTTATTTTATCGTTACATTTTTAGCTGTAAAAAATCACTGAATTTAAAAAGCTTCCATAGCTCGACGATTTATAAAAAAAAACAAATTACATTCCATTTTTATAAAAGACATTCGAAATTGAAAAAAACGCGGCAAATGATGCGATTTATCACTCGTGTTTTATTAAGATTAGGCAAACTTAATCGGTAAAAATTTTTAAAATTTCCATTATATATTCAACTCTTATTTAGGAACCCCATTATTTGTCTAATAAATAATATGTTATCTTTATTAATTAGTACTTTACATTATGTGCACAAGGTGGTGGACCAGCGTCGTGTTTTTAATTTTAATTGTTGAACTGTACATAAATTATAGTAGTTTGTGTTAATAACGCTTAATTAGTTTTGGAATTATTGCTACTTCAACACTTTAATATTGTATGAGTTATCTTGAAAAAGTATAGGTAAGTCATATTTTATTCACTTCTTAGTGAATTAATGCTATCATGACAAGTGTCCTGACTCCTCTCTGTCTCCAAATAAAATAATTCACAAACTTTCCGAAAAGAAAGATCAATAGGTATCACATAATTTAATGATTAGAATAAATTTGCATATTAAATTGCAAATTAATATTTATTAAGTACATTAGTTCCTTGTTAAAGTTTTGAAATCCGGAATTGTTTATTGACCTTTAGAAATTTCAACCACAAATAAGCTTTAGTATCGAAAAGTTGTTATAGAATTAAATTTCTGCGAAGCCAATTGGCCGATTCTAATTATGTTGTATTGTAGTGCAGTTAAATTTAGTACATTAACAGTTTTTGAACTGTTAGTACTTTACTCGAACTTAACACTTACGGAAGCAGAAAGCTTTTGCTCAGAGAGTTTATAAATAAGACCCTAAATAAATATTAAATAAAAATAAATCACTAGCAGATTTTTATTCCATCTTATAACGTCTGCACCTAATTTAGTGTAGTTAGTTCATAGAAATAGGAAAATCGTTTGTGAAAAGCCTATACACAGGTTTTATGTTGTTCATTGATATTAAAAAAAAATATTTTAAGTATCAGTTTGTTTATCAGGTGTCTAGGATTTACATTAAAAGTATCTTCTGTAGTTTTGTTCTCTAAGTTTACTTCATTAATCAGCGAGAGCATCTATGGAGGAATTAAATCAAGGACTTGAGTATAGTTTGAAAGAGAAGGGTGTGTAGAAAAAAAATAGTTATGCGAAATACATAAAATTTGTGATATTATGTTGGAGAGGAGATCCCAAAACCTACCTTTTAGCTCGTGTAAGATAACAAATTTATTCATTATTCCATATAGAGCCAAAACATCAACTAAATTACATTATATCTCCAGGCGGAGTCCGACCGCGCTTGCCGGTGCGCAGCCGTCGCCCGCGCGCTCACCGCGCAGTCCCAAGCTGTGCGTTACCTGGACGACGTGGTGGCGTTGCTGCGGGGCAACGTGGCGGCCGCGTGGCGTGTGCGCTCCTGGCCCTTCGCGCTCGGATGTCGACAGCCAGAGAGGAACTATATTATATGAACGGTAATTGGAAAGAGCGCGTATGACACACGTGTCAGAAGTGAAACTTCTTTGGCAAGATTCAACGATACCAAAAACGTCACCTAACTTCATGACATGACGGTATTGCTATGACGCGACCTTGAAATTTTACTCCCAACGCGCCTAAAGAAGCGTTTCACTTCAAAAGTATCTTTGAAAGTGACCTTTTGCCTTGCCGTTGTCAAAACTACTACTTTTTTGGAATGTTGATACACCTACTCACTTACTCAATGAGTAAGACCAAATTAGCTTAAAAGCATTTGAATTTTTTATTGAGGATATGCTCTTTCCCACAATCAAGACGGAACTGACGAAACCTATCATGTTGTGTAAGCTAGCCTAAGAAATATATTATGTACATACAAACACATATAATACATAGGTACATAAATAAATAAACGTCTCTTCTTTTAACACGTTCAGCAAATTGACGGTAGAATAAATATAAAAATGTACGTTTGTTTTTCTTAGCACCACTTATAAATATCATATTTTAATATCTTTGAGATGATTCCTATTTTCGCACCAAATACAACTAAGAAGCAGGAAACATCTCGGCAAACAAAGCTTTTCTAAAACTTCATCCAACAGCCAACTACACTCATTTTCGTGCAAAATTATGATAATATGAGATCTGGATGACTCTTCTTATAAACCCCAAACAATATAGAATCATAACCAAGAAGTATCAATTAAATTTAATACCATATTAAAACCCCGCGAAAGTTGGCAACATAAAACAAAATGGCGACATGCGTGAAATGTCACTTTAATGGCCTATTATTTGACAGGGAACAGAATTGAGTGACGTCATAAAATGAGGATCGCATGAAGAACCTATTCCTTATGGAAGTGAAACAAATTACAAATATATGGATGTTAAACCGCCAAGAACAAGAAAATATAAGAAACTTAAGCTCTACATTTTAAATGCTTAAATGATTTAATTTACATAAAAAGTTTTAATTTGAGACCAGTCAAAGCTCAGTTAAAGAAAGTTGTTTTAAAACCCTTGATACTTTTAAGCTATGACCTGTATAAGCGTAATTGCCTTGTTATTACACTAGCTTCTGCCTTCTATATTTGTATATAGTCTATATTTGTTGTGATGATCTAATCTAAATTATAATCTATTCCAGCGCGAAATTTTATACCTAGGGATTTCTGTGTGAAAAATAGAAATTCGAGGAGCACATAAGTGTATAATATTATGTATATCAAGTAATAGTAGGTATACATGTAAAACACCAGCAACCTCGCAGGACAAGATAGCTAACATCATAAGCAACAACATTTGTTCTACGACTTTACCTACCTACTATTACCTACTATTACTTGATATACATAATATTATACACTTATGTGCTCCTCGAATTTCGATTTTTCACACAGAAATCCCTAGGTATAAAATTTCGCGCTGGAATAGATTATAATTTAGATTAGATCATCACAACAAATATGGCAGAAGCTAGTGTAATAAAAAGGCAATTACGCTAATACAGCTAAACATACCTTAATATTTCCTATAGACACAGGTCATAGCTTAAAATAGAACTTCATACATGCATATAGAGCAAGTAGAGCCCGGGCCTGAAGCTAGTATAGATTAAATCGTGTAAAACTGTTAACTCATTACAATCCATTTTTAACTTCCCACTCACATTAGTAAATTACCGGCGCAATTTCAATGAACAATTCGATTTTAAAATATTGCACGCGATAAAATTATCTTGTCTTGAATTCGGCACAAACGCTACAGTTCCCGAAACGACTAGGCATTACCTTTGTCTAAAATCTAGGTTGAAAATAATAAGAGGAAGCTAACACGCCCTTGAGTCGCGAACTCTGTAATTCTATCGTTTCTATTTTAATATTTTTAATGAAATTCATTACATTATTGAATGCATGCACACATAGATCCAAACCACATCTAATACTATTTATTTGTTTATTTTAGAAGCGCTGTTGAACGCCGAAAAGTATAACATGTTTTTTTATCAAGTCTTGCATTTCATAATATAAAGTACTATCAAAAAAGTTCTAAGAACTATTATCAGCCATAATACAGACCAGTTTGCCTCGACTCTATTAATTTTGCCAGGTAGCAATCAGTTTCTCGCAAAAAAGCTATAAAAAGGTCCAATAGCAAAAAATTATGCTTATCAAAAAGTTTTTTGAAAGTTCCGTAAACATAGCTGTGTTTTTTAAATCGATTGTATAGGAATTAAATATCAAATATTCTCTAAGCTTAGAAACACAACACTTTTTTACTTGCTTCATGGATTGTCCTGGCGCTCTCCCAACATGCCTATTGCGTAACCTCCTTAACACTACAGCTGTGGCTCCATCATATTATGTCTTATCTATTTGAGATATTCAAAACTCAAACATTTATTCATACAACTAGACTTCCTTTAGACTTTTAAATCGTCAAAATACCTCATTAAATTTTTACCACGAGTTTGGAAAGCAGTTTTTAAAGAGAAGAAGCAAGAAGCTCTGTAGTTACTCTTTTAATGTCATATTTATACTAATGTTTGTTATAAAAAGCACAAAAACGTATAACTCTCCTATTATCAGGTCCTGAGTTAGGTTTCCTGCGAAGACTAATTGGTGTCGGTCTAACACGGAAGTAACCTAATTGTCACTAGAGATTACTGAAACGGGAAACCATCACTCGGGAATTGCTCTATATTATGTACCTACTCCAAGCGGAAACCTTACAACTAAATAAATAATGACGATTAAGTTTGGATGAATAAAAATTGAAATAGAAGAAAAATACGCAACCTTTATCCCAATAGGGGATATTGTTTGTATTGTAAACGAGAAGGACACGAAAGCGAAGCTAGTAAAATATAAATATTGTCCTAACAAAATAGGGAGAGATAATAAGTGTTCTATGTTAAAATCGTCATTATTACCGTCATTAGACACAAATTAAATAAAGTTAAGTTATGACACGACAATTTTAGCTCGTAATTAGATAACGCGACCTGAATGACACGTAATGAAATATTCAATAAAAGCTTTTACGGAAAGGTTTAAGGAATATGAATATATTATGTTTCATACCAGTTAAAGACCGCAACTTCGCCCGCGTTACATGAGAATTTTTTGAAGGCAACCCATATAAAAACCTGTTAAATATGGGGATAAAAGAGAATGACAATACAAGTATTTCACTTAGTTTGGGACCCATTGTCGTACTTTAATTGTAAAACATAAAATGGACAAATATAATAATCATTTCATTTATTTAATTTCATGTTTGATAAATAATATGTATGATAGAGATATCCTTTAAATCTTATGAAAAGCTATGCTACATTGACAATCTATACTAATATTATAAAGAGGAAATGTTTGTAATTATGTATGTATAGTATGGTTTTGACGCATAAACTACTGGACCGATTTCAAAAATTCTTTCACCATTAGAAAGCTACATCTTCACTGAGCAACATAGGCTAGGTTTAATCCCGGAAATCCCACGGGAACGGGAACTATGCGGGTTTTTCTTTGAAAATACGGGCGAGGCCGCAGGCGGAAAGCTAGTCTTTTTCACCAATATGCAATTAATATTTTCAAAACAATATTATGTAGGTATAAATAAAATTATTATCAATTGTTCGACAGAACAGGCTCTCATTGATCACTACGGGAATAGATTTTGCATTATATGCAAATTGAAACGTCCGGAAATATTTAAAATATCAGCTTTCCAATTTTCCACATTTTATTAGTAAATACTGCAACACGTTTTATTGTTTCGATTTCACAAGCAACATAACTGCATGCTGATATTACTTGTTTACGCCCAGTTCATTGCACTCGACTTTGGTTACGCCCTAAATATTATGCACTTTATTAAAAATGTTTTTTGCACTGAACAATGGAGTTACGGAGATGATTGCTATTGAATTCTGTTTTATTTGAAAATTTGTATTGTAAAATTGAATATCCGTGCACTACACTAACATACACAACTTAACTTCTTAATTTGAATAAAAATTTCGAGTTTTTAAGATAGAGATAAATCTGTTGGTATTCAAATTGTGTATGTTAATTTGCTTCAAGTTAATTTCCGAATTTTTATTATTTGACAAATAATGTACCTATTGTATATTGTACTTTTGTATGTAATATTAACTTTTATTAAATTATATCATACAAAGAACCATCTTAAATATCCAAGAGTTATGAGCTATTTTATCGTGTCACATAAAATTCAAAATGGCGTACTCTAGAGAGAAAATTGTATGAATTTATCAGACGAATTTTTAAAACTGTATTGTTATTAACGCAACATTTCCCAAGTGATTAGGAAGTCGTATGATTATTGTGTTGTACGGTATTATTTTACTGTAAAATATACAAACCATAATTCTGAGGAGATAGGGCAAAAAAAGCAATTATAACATCTTGTAATCTTTCTTTCTAAACTTTTCCATTTCTAATTATAATATGAATGGATAAGTCATAGATAACGTAAACTAAAGTCCAAGTAAAGAAAATTTTATCTATTAAAGTCTGCATCCATGTACATATATTTTCTACTTCTATATATAATGATTGTTTTTTTTTTTATAAATATACTCAGTACACACTCGTAGTTTCATTAATGTATATTGTTTTATTTCAGTTGAACGATAAGAAGGGTGAAAGGTTTATCCGCTGTCTCCTGAAGTGACATCAAGTTTCATTCAACCGTGGACGTGTTGCAGTGTGGAAATAGTTTTCACACTATAAGTACACTATATGTTGCTAACCATTGCTTGTGTGCAGTGACGTCATGTAATCGTCATGACGAAGCTTTGGAGGGTCAATTAAAGCACTGATACTCCCTGCAACTGTGTATACTTTATAGAATGAGAATAAAATAAGTACTTTTTAAATGATATGTCAAAAGAAATTTCCTAGTGAGAATGGACAGAATTTTCGGTTTTTTTATATCATAAGGGCTTTATATGTTAAGGGTTACAGAATTATGATTTGATTGATTACTTTAATGCCTAAGAATTAGATTCAGAACAGCTTACAAAATTTATTCTCAATATTAATATTCTGTCTTGTTCTGTAAAAGTGGATCATTTTCATACAATTCATTATCATGGTGCGATCAATTATATTACCACTACTTTTAGATATTAGATAATATTTTGTAATAATTGTAAGCTAGTAGTAACCTTTTTTGCTCTACTTACGTGTGGCAATTTTAAAGTCACATAATATTATAGAAAATGAGTTTTTACCGAATCATAATTTGAAAATACAAAATTATTCACGGTTGCTAGAATTTAACAAAATGGATGATTGAAAATAATACTCAATTAAAATATTTTAATGTTAGTGATTTTTATGAATAGATAAGATATGGTACATGTATAAAGCTTATCGATTAAGGTATTTTATAAATTTTCTGAGACTGATAATCTATGGTTAGTGATATTTTCCTACTGTAGATGTATTTAGTTTGTATGATCTCTATAGACTATGTTTTAAATTAATGTACCTAGGTAATAAAAATATAGTACTATTTAAATTTTTCACAGATAATTAATATCAATCAGAACCGCAATGGAATTTTGTTCCATAATATTTTAAGGCTTCGAGATTGTTAACATTTGTAATAAAATACATATTTCATTTCTAAATGTAGTCTATATGTTACTTATTTGTGTTATAATCATATATTATGATATTTCAATAATTTTAGTCAATAGTAATTTATATATGTCATTAAAATAAACATTGATTGTGTTCATTTTAATGAAATGTATAAGAATTATTCTCACGAACGATTGTTATTACTTCGACTCGAAAAGTAATTTTTCATCACAGTTTATTATGAATTAAATATTCGTACAATTTTAAACTTTGTTTTATTTCTCTGTCTTTATTTCTGTTCAAAAAACTACAATTATAAGAGACAATCATAAAAATATTATAAATGCGAAAGTCTGTTGCTTGAGAAAGGTGAAGATACGGGCCCTAAATATTTTTCTCAAAAATGGACATGTAAAGGGTTGAAATAAGGGACGAGAGGTTTGGCCTGCATTGAAAACACGGGGCAAAACTATTAATAAATAAAACATTGCTTCAAGATACATAGTCGAGAGCATTAAAACAAAGAATTTAGGTTAACCTAGGTTCTATTCCAAGAAGAAACTAATTGAATCACAGTCTGAGACGGCGTAAAAGGAAAACGAGAATATCTGTTTCATAGCTCACAATATAATTATAGCTGAAGAATATGAAAGCATTAAGTTTGATTTTCAACCGATTTTAAAAAGAGTTTTCTTTAAAGAGAGAGTTTTCAATTCGACTGTTTTTTTTGTATCGGATACCTCAGAACTTTTGACTGGAGGGACTAATTTTGATGATTCTTATTTTATTTGAAATCTGGTTGGTCCCATTAAAATTTTAAATAATAAAGTGGTATATTTCTTTGTTAAAAAATAATTATTTGTTTATTCATATTTCTCGGTTATAAATCCGTTTCCGACAATTCTGTAATGAATTACAAACTGTTTAAAAAGTGCATCTTTCATGTAGATTGTAGACTATTTGCCCGAATTTACACCGATATGTCAGCTACACTCAGTCTTAAATCCCAAACATCATTATCATTACCATCATCATAAGAGGCAGCTAATCAAGTCGCACCTCAATTAGGCGGTTCCGCATCGTCCCTGTCAGCCGCAGAGATTGGCCCCGGGTCAAACTGGCCAATTAATCACTTGTAATGGGGTGTATTGTTATCAGCTGTGTCAAGTTTGGGACAGGATCGGATAATTATCTTTCTTTCGCACGTAATGAAGGCGGAGTAGCTCACTAGAGGTAGTAGTTGCAGGATGTGTTCAGTTTTTATAGAACGTACAATGCAGCTGATGTTATAAGTAAAAAGTATAAGTAGGACCATCATAAACAGCGCACACACGATTAGAAGTGAAAGCAAGATAGCATGATTATGTCGTGAGTGGAAAAGAGACGACTGAAGTAAAATGTGGCTAATGAGCCAAATTTCGACATGCCACTCCCAGAGTACTTGTAACTTATTTACACCTTCTTACTTATAATACAATAGCTTGATTATAAGTATAATTTTAATCTGAAAACGCTCTCCTGTTTTCCGGGTAAAAAGTATAAGCCTTTATATTCAGGGCTATAATCTATGCGCATACCAATTTCAAATCTGCTGCGGGTAGGTATTTTCCTGATAGATTAACAAAACAAATCCCAACGTAGCCAAAGAAATTTTAAATGTTAGTATTGTGATGCATTTTTCAAATAAACTTTAAAACCATCAGTTATTTTCCAAGCATGATTTGAAAAATTGTCTAGTAAAAACCGATAATTCAAATCGTCAGAAAAATAACACAACCAAGCACGACACAAAACAAAAGCGATTAATTACAATTTGAACGGATTAAACTCGAATCGAGCGAGGACACGGAACAATCAATGTCTCCGAAAAGCGCGCGGGCCATAAATCAGGCAAATGAATATAGTGGAATTATGCAAAGTCGTCATGGGGAAGATCGCGTGCCTGTAACAACTAATTGCCGCATACCGTAGACTACAGTACCGCGATGGCTCTTGCCCGGGAACCATGCTTTTCCCTTGCTCTTTTTAAGCAACTGTGACCTATACAGCTGGGCTCTGACGTAACACTCCAGTGCGCCTAATGGAAATTCGGCAAAATACCGAAGCTGAACATTGTGGCAATTCTCTTTCTAACTCCTGCTTGCGAGACATTCCAACAGAAACGATTGCTAGTCAGAAACATCGCCTTACTGCATCTTCCTAACAGTGAAAGGCGTATCGAAATAGGTCCAGTAGTTCAAGCGTTTATACATCAAATGCACAAATAAAGTTTCATACTATGAATTAAAGATTAGTAGAACAAAACTAAAATATTTCAACGGGTTTATTTGTCGAAAGGGCAACTTTCAATCTGGAGTTGGATATTCAGCTCGTTTTAAACTCATGCATACTATTTTAAATCTTCTTTGATATATTATATTCTATATTTGATCTCTAAAATCTCAGAACGTACTTTCCTCTCATGCAATCCTAACTGGCAACGGTCAATTAATCAACAATAGATACCTACAATTTCAAAATGATTTTACAATAAAATCAATGAAAATAAGAAAACAACAGTGTCGAGTCCACCTGACAAATTTACTAGCGCCGAAACTGTAAATATTCTCAAAAACTGATAGTGTATAAATCAATGATAGCTACTGAAATAGGTGCAGCGTTGAGTGTTATAGTGTAAAGTGGAAAAACCAAATAATTGGATAATTGGGCGGTCACAACATGCGGTTATCACGTTAGTATCATAATTATTGTTAATTAGAGTTCATATATGGTTTGTTAATTAATTTCGTTATTTAACTTTTTGAACTTTTCATAAGCAGTTGTTTCTTTTAGCCTGACTGTTACATATGATCACAATCTGTCTGATATATTCTCACAAATTCCTGATATTTGTTGTTTTATTTATAGGTAGTATTAACTCGTCCAGTTTATGACTTTTTCACTTATAATATAGTAGTAATATACATATTTAAAGGTGCACTATTTTAAATATATGCAGCTTTAACCTTTAAAATACAATAAACCGCGTACATAAAGAGTTTAAAAGTTTAACATTAAATCCTCTCTTGAGAATCAACTGGACTCATCTCCACTAATACACGCATTAATTATTTACACGCTTCCCTTAATATGGAAATTTTCACTTTCACCCCGTTTTACTACCCTTGTCATTTAATAATGAGGCAACATCATTAAATATGATGTGATATTTCAGGAACAATGTGATTTTAATCCACGTTGCTAACATAAACTTATTTTCGACTATTATAATATTTCGGGTCGACTCGATATTATATTTTCGAGTATTAGTTTTGAGACATATTTCTTAGGAAATTGGGAAATAGCGCTTTCTGTTGATTAGCTATTATATAATGACATAAATAGTTAATAAGAACATAAATAGTTGTAAGTACCACATAAGCTTAAAAGCTTTCATTTAGCACCTATGGAACAATTCATTTTAAGATAAATGGTATTTTCACTATGATATTAATT
Source organism: Colias croceus (assembly GCF_905220415.1). Lineage (NCBI taxonomy): Eukaryota > Metazoa > Arthropoda > Insecta > Lepidoptera > Pieridae > Colias > Colias croceus. The sequence continues at coordinate 485,475 of NC_059539.1, read as the reverse complement.
TCCATATACATATACGTCTATACACCTATCTTTCCCTCTTATACCCATCCCTCTCTAACACAATCAACCCCGGGGGAAAAACTAGTAACAGCGTGAAATCAAAAGCAAACAACATCAGCAAATAGCCGTTTCGTGACATTAATCAGCAAACAGCACTGTTTGCTTTTACGAAATATAACATGGTCGTTAGTTTTCCTTTTGCAGTTCAAATTTACCTCATAACGCTGTTGAGCCTTAGAGGGTGTCTAGTATTAAGTAGAAAATTAAAACAAACATTTACAGCGTTGTACAGAAAATAAAACTGAAATTAAACGTTCGAGATAAGGAATTCACAATAAATTCAATTTGACGCGATGCAAAACATAATTTGATGCTTTTTAGAGCGCGTTATTGAGAACTTTTCGTAGTCGGATCTAAATTTTTGGATTTTTCAGAACTGGAGCATTTGTACTTAGTGTCTGTGGTATTCTTAATTTCCATCTTTTTTGTCTGTAAATTCTTCCATGCATACCAAAAAAACTATCAATATTCCCTGTCGTTGGTTACCTACTAGTTCATTAGTAATTCTGTCCAAGTTATGCCATAAACGGCAATTTATTATGATCATAGAAGGAAGCACGCCCGGCGACGTTCAGTCATGCGAATCCGCCATTTATGAAAAAACCTGATATTTTCCGATTAGCTACGAATGTCTAAATCACGCAAATTCCGAAATTCATGTAGATGGTAAAGTTTTATTGGAGGAAATTGATTGAGAATGTGTTTTGTTACGAAAATAATACAAAGTTTTGTTGTTTGTTTTTGTAACAAAAATATCGTAATATGACAACGAAGGAATAAGAATTAATTCTTTTCTATTTAAAATATTAGTTTCGTAAACCATAGATACATTACCTATTTCTTATCAATTTATTTTTTACAAATTCGATAGGCTGCTCTAGACTCTATAAAGGACTTATATGTACCTATATGGTAACCCGTATGTTTATCTGTTGCGATCGAGTGAACCTCGAAAGCCTCTAAGGTTCCACTTATAATATTATATACCTACTGCAAATTTGAAAAACAACAACGCCATCTTTCTAACAAACACTCAATCTTGAACAAATAGTTTCACGTGGTTTCACAGCCCTCTGTCGGTTTTCAGGTGAACTTCTTACAGTAGAAATAAACAGATAGGCAAATTATAAACGGGTACCTACAACTATAGATGTCGACTGTTGCAAATAATGATATTAAAAGTTTTCTTGAACTTAACGATGTTTCCTAAAATTTTTAAGTAAAAAGACATGCTTAACTAAATAGACAATAAACAAAACAAATTTCGCAACATAGAGTGCGTTTTAACAAAAAGGACACACCCATTTACTATTTACTACTCATAAACCTATGATTATAATAATATACCAATTTATTTAATTAAAGGAATAAACGAAACTAGCCTAATTCGATAATTATAATTATTATTTGATAATTTCCCGCCCGCCTCAAATGAACTTTACCTATGATAGCTATTTTCGTGAAAATTTCCATCCATAAGTTTACCACTTTTAAGGATTTGCGTCAAAAATATCTCATTTTGAATAATAAGGACTCATAGATTTCGCAATTAAAATCAGACAAGCATAAAAACAAAATTTAGAGCTAGCTTTGCCCACGCCTTCATCCGCGTTAAAAGCTTTGCGCAAAAGTGCGCTTAAGCTTTAAAAACTTATGTTTCATGCACATCGGATAAGTAATACATGATGGGATAATGTACCCTATAGATCCCATTATTGTCGTATTCGTTTAGATTAATACCGACATACTTACATTCTACTTTATTTTCATTAAGTAAACATTTCCTTAGTGATCCTAACAATATTTTAGGTACACCGTGTTATTGTTTCATTCCTAAGTAGTAGGGAATTAAGTAGTTAAATTTATCTCATTGTGTAAAATTGTTCATGATTTTTTCATACTAAATTCAACTATCTTTTACCTCCAAATCTAGGTACTACACCATTGAAACATAAAGTTTATTGCCTTTACACTACAGTTTTACTCACACGAAAACTATACCTATCCTCTATATAAACCATAATCCATAAAATAGAGATATAGGTATACTAAACCTCTACGAAAACTAACATACGTACGCTATCCTATATTATGTTCCATGCTACCTCACGGCACTCGTCGGTATGTCGATCACGTGCGCGGTCGCGAACGCCGCTGCGTTGGCCGCCGCGGGGGCAGGCAAGAAGGCCGCTCAGGTGCAGCTGCAGGCTGAGCTGAACACTGATGATGAGTGGAACAAGTTCTTGGCGAGGGACGGGCTTTTGGGTATGTGGTGGATTGAGATATATAAAGTTGTAGTATAAGAACTAAGAAGAAGTTCTAGTGTTTTCTTGCAACAAAGTATTTTTTGGGGAAGTTCATGTTTAATTTTTGTCGTAGTTTTCTGTGTGTGATGTATACAACTTTTCGAATTATTTGTATAAAACTATATACTAACAATCCTATGATATAAGCAGAAAATAAATTTGAATGTGTTGGAATAAGCAATTGGTAGGTACGCGTTTTATGCGACGCTATAAAACATAGAGTAAAGTAATACTGTACGAACTATAAATTGTGTGAATAATTTATGAGCTATATACTTTTAAATACCTATTTAATTCATACAATCTACCTACAGTGGTGGACGTGTACACGGAGTGGTGTGGCCCGTGCATCGGCATGGTCGGCAACTTGAAGAAAATCAAAGTGGAGATCGGCGGAGACAACCTGCATCTCGCTATCGTAAGAACGCAGTCATAGTATGAAATGCATAATGCATAAATTTACAAATTTGTTCGGTAAATAGTTCAACAAACTTAAAGTAGAGATAGGACGGGGCTACAAAATAGTCAAAGCAACCATGTATATTGTTTAATACTTATTTTGAACACCCAGTGTTTAAATTGTATCCCTTTACAACTGGGTTGCAAGGAAAGTATAACTTACTTGCTCAACTAAAAAAATTGTTACTTCTTATATTATAAAGAAATCTGATTAGGTATTTATTTATAGGCAAAAGCGGACACAATAGAAAGCTTGAAGAGATTCAGGAATCGTAGCGAACCTACATGGATGTTACTTGCGGTAAGCATATAGTTGGTAGTTGAAATATTTGTAGAGAAAAAGACATAACTAAGTCACTAAGTTGAGTGGCTAACATTTCGAATTTTTCCTTTTATTTATATTATTTTTTACATCACCTATCCTATCTTCATCGTTATAAATATGAGTTTCGTTTTATTTATGTGTCATTAAACAATTAAAAGGCAAGTTTATTTGATAGCTTCAAAACTTTGTTCTAAGTTAAAACTTAAGCAATTAGCGCGCTTCCGTCACGAAATCAAATAAAACCCACTTTGAGTCTAATTTTCTAAATAAATACCTGTATATAATGTGCTGCTAAGTTAAATACCTATGGTTCTTTAACTCTACCCGTGGCTTTATCGTGTATCTTTAAATAAACAAAGAAATAAATAGATGAATAATCCGATTAAGGAGATTAAGATTTCATTGTTTGTTACGATATAACTCAAACTCTACACGACCTATTTGAACTCAAACTCAAACTCAAACATTCATTTATTCAATTAGACTACTATTTAGTAGCACTTTCGAATCGTCATTACATAAGTATTTTTAACATTTACCACCGATTCGGAAAGCAGTATCTATGGAGAAGAATCGGCAAGAAACTCCATAGTTGCTCTTTTAAAATCATGTCAATATTACATAATATGTAACTTATATCTAACTTATACATAATATATCATAATATGCCAAAGAACTGTCCTGCGGTTTTTACGCGACAACCCTCCATGGGTCTTTATCGTCCATATATTTCTGAATACTGTAGTACGCTCTCTGAACTAGTACATTTTTTATATAAGTTTTAAATTTAGAACTACTAAACTCTTTAATATTGAGAGGAATTCTATTGTATAAGCGTACCTATACCTTGACCCATAAACGAATTTTTAACTTTAGCTAATCCAGGGCCGGATCTACCCATGGGCTTTATGGGCTGCAGCCCAGGGCCCCGAGGTTAAAAGGCCCCCCTTACTCCGATAAAACCAATGGGCGATAATTTAAAAAAAAATCTGTAGTCGGTTTTCGAAAAAAAAAAATGATGAGAATCGCATACCTACTTCAATAACTTTTGCTAACATGAAAAAGGATGTTTGCATGTTGATTTTCAACTTTTAGAAAATAAATCTCATTTATTGAAACTATTAGGTTATTTTATATGGTGAACGTTTAATTAGAAACAGTAACACAATGAAGTAGTCATCAAGTTTATTTAACATTTGTGTATTAACGTTTTAGAGATAAAGCACTATTTCATATTATGTAATAGAACACCCGTTTATGTAGTTTTATAAGAAATTGCTTAATTTTAATCAAACATTAGCTTAAATTGATAAAATTAAACAACATTAAGTGCAGTCTGATTTCCGAGTATTTTCAGTCGGGACAACAAATTAGAAACAGCATGGTTCGAGTGTTCTAAAGTCAAAACCTATTAAAAAGTCGTTAATATTTTTTTCTTCTACAAATATTTGCACCATTTTTTAAACATTCTATCTAAAAGTTTCTGAAAATTAATTAACTTTGCACCAAAATGGATAAAAGTAAGATTTGTGACCCATCAACAAGTAAAATAATTTTAAGTTTACACTTTGACAAAAACTGGAGTTACACGAAAATTGCAAATCATTTAGAGTGTTCGATAAAAAGATGTTCAATGCTATAGTTTATTTCAAAGAGCATGCAGGTACTTCTGATTAAGTGCCTAGAAAAGCTCGACCATGAAAAACTACTGCTCGCGAGGATAGGCAAATTCTTCTTCTTCTTCATTTAAGGGTTCCAATTCTATTAGGAATTAATATGTTTTTGCAAACGTGTGACAATCTCATACAGTCTAAGCCACGACGTTGTAAAGCCGTTGTTGTCTATAAAGATTATAACAATCTCAAAACAACCCCATACATGTTTCCTCCGCAATGCTTAACTGTTTATTTATTATCTAAGGTATGGTTAACTGGACGACGCGCGTTTCCTTTGCCATCAGAATTGATTAAATTAATTTGTTTCGTCCCAAAATAAAACTTTTTCAGTGGCGGACTGTCCACAAGCAATATTTCTTAGTAAATGCATATCGTCATTCCCTGTACTGCCTAATAAGCTGTACTTTCCTGGCCACTTTCACAAACAATTTTGCCTCGACTTACCACCTGCAAATCTTACTCATCGACACAATGGCGTGGTTCATCTTCGGAAAAACCTAATTTTTTAAATACATTAGGTGCGGCTTTACTAACGTGTTGTAGATGGTGTGGCGTAATTTATGAGGAATGCAAGAAGTAATATTACGCAGAGATCTAAGAAGTGCTGATAATTTATTTTTTAGGTGGTCGATGTGATGATTCCATTTTAGAGAGCTGTCGATTCGCAAACCTAGTAGATCGGGAGACATTGACACAAAATTTCGAGTCATTTGTAACAGGATGGCGGTTCTACAGGGGTCTTAGTACGCAATGACAGAAAGAAAAATGATGGTGTGAACGCTGGTACCGGCGGCTTAGTCGCGTGGGCGTTAGTCGAACTCATCGGAAAAATAGCGAAAGTTAAACGATTTGTAACACAAAAATGTTAGAATTTACCGATAGCCCATAAAAAAGATGTAGATGGTAGTGTCATGCCATACTTATCCGGTGTGACATAAAGCCCGCCATACCGACGCGAATGCGTTGATTTAAAAAAAAAATTCAACCATTGTATTGTGCAATTCAAATCGTATACTTTTATTTTCTTAATCATTTACTTTGTATTCTTTCATCATTTATAGTCACTAAAATTTATTTTGTTAACTTGCCAAATATAATGTAACATGGAATTTGTAAGGGTAGGCACTGCCTTCTGAGATATAGGAATTACCTAGTTCAGAAGGCAGAGCAATATTGTAATGTTATATTTGAAGTTACTAATAAATTTTATTTTATTTATTATTTTATTGGTACCAGGCTAACTTTTGCACAGGTAACCATCGTCGTGCAGCCATTTACGAAAATCGCCATGCCATTCTTTTCAGACGATTCTAAATGGTCGCCATACCGCCGAAATTATTTTGTATTTACCAAACCGTTTCGAAAAAACTTGTTTTTTTCGATAAATTAATATTTATTTGTACTCGTTTATTCAAATGCTTTTTTTTATTAATACAGATTTATTATAACTATCAACGTACTATTAAAAATTTATATACTTATAAACATTTGTAATTTTTTAACGAAATGCGTTATTCGGTTATTAAGAAGTGTTTTAACTCTTATGTACGAGCCCGAACGAGTTATGGCCCAGTCATGTAAGGTTAAATTAGGTAAGAATCTCGGAATTCGAGACACCCAGCAGTAAATCTGTAAATACTTGTATATTGACACCCTAAAAGTTATCTCAAAATCTACATATGGTAGGGTGTAAGGAACTACAAGGTCACAAAAAAATATCTCATTTCTTATGGGTTTTTTGCTATTTGTATTTATTATCAATATTGTAGAATATAAAATTCTATAGGTATTCTATAGGTAGGTATTAAGAAAATATGAACATTTCCAAAAAAAGGGCCCCTGGGTAGTTTCAGCCCAGGGCCCCACAAGTTCACGGTCCGGCCCTGAGCTAATCGGAAAAATGGCATTTCAATTCTATTCCTGTTCCTTGTGCCATAATCGTGTCTATCTCCTACTCTTGTGTGTAAGTCGGCGTTTTTGTGAACATGCAAAATATTATTAAATATATACTGTGATGGTACAGTAAGGATACCAGTATTCTTAAAATGATCTCTTAGTGAGTCCCGAGCACGTAAAAAATCTTTTTAAAAATCTTTTACCATTAAAATCTCATCTTTTCCTAATAACATAAGTTCATTATTTTACCCAGTTTAGTTAACCGTTTAGACGTTCATCAATCAAACCAGCTTGTTCTCTATATTCACTATTCCCCAAACGTAATGTAACGATAATCCGTATTATAGGTACAATGCCCTTGACTATGACTAGTAACAATACATACCTATTCATATGTGTAGCTCTATGTACAGGTATATATAAGTATAGGTATAAATGATATGTGAGGTTTGCGGTGAAATGGCACCGTGTGGTCCCTATCGATTAAACAGCTGTTAACAATACCTATGAGCTTCATTTTTGCATTAAACTTTTATTCAGTCGATTTCATGTGGGTATTATGCGGTATAGTAATGTTGAATAAATGGATACTTAAGATTTACGTAAGAACTTTAGTACCTACCTACTTGGAAAAAGAATGACCCAGATTTTAAAACAGGATAATATTATCATCTGTTTACATACAAAATTGCAATCAAATCGGTACAGTAGGTTCGTTAGAATATAATCTTCACAGTATACAAACATACATAAAAATTGTCTCCACGGGCTGGGCTGTGGCCCACGTAATACAATACGTATTAAAAATCTGCTTTCTTTTGCCAAGAATTCATCGACCACTTCATTCATTGTCTTTTTTACGAAACAAATTTAATATATGTTAACTAAATGTAGGCTGGTCAGCTGCTCAACGTGGTGTTCGGAGCCGATGCCCCTCGTCTCACGCGCACCATAGAACAGGAGCTGCAGAACGAGGAGTTAGTGCGGAAAGGGGAAAGAGAGAGAGTGCAGCGCGCGCCACATGAGCTTACACCGCAAGAACAAGTCAGTTTACAAATCAGTCAGTCAGATTTTATAGAACACATCTTTGTTTTCTGGGGTAGCTATATTTACATTTTAATCTATAACCGTTATTTTTTAATAATTCTCCGCTATAGCCTGTAGGCTAACCATTGAATCAAGATCATTATGATCTCGTGTAAGATTCTTTTTCCAGCTTCATTCACGACTTTAACTATCTACGCAGCTGATTTAAATTCTCTTATACCTAGTAATGTGAGTGGTGATAGGAATATGCTCGCCTCTATTTGTATATTATGTTACCGTTAAATCTGTAACTGTAAGGCAATGAGTTCTAACTGTAACAAAATTCATTGGCTAAATTGCTCTTTGCAAAAAAAGCCTTCAACCAAAAACCCACAATTTCCCATAATTTAAAGGAAGTTGCTCTCGCCCAAGAGAAGCTTCTAGAAGCGAGGCGAGCTAAAGAAGCGACAGCAGCGGCCAACGCTCGCACCGCGCGGCGCGAAGCGAGAGCGAAGCGTCTAGAGGCGCACTTTAACGACGTGTGCCCCGCGCTCATGATGCCGCATGCACAGAAACACTTGCGGAAGGTGTCTGATGCTCTTGAACCGTATGGTAAGTTAAGTACTCTCATCATAACTATTTATAAATATATTTTTTGATATTTAGGTCTTTTTGGTATGGCTTTGGCATACAATAAAAATATCAAAATCCATTGAGAAGTCAGAACTTGACCAAATTACTTTGATATCTATCTTTATAGAAGTTTTTTCAACATTTTTTCATATAGTATCTAAAGCTATTCAGAGCGGCACGGTAGCCGTATTTTTACTGTGTATTTAATAAAGTAAAAATCTCAAAATTAACAGTCTATAATCATAAATTACAACAAGTATCATTCAACAGGTGTGATAATAGCAGACAAATGCCCTCTAGTGCTAACAAAAGACAATGTCCGCGCTCTCTCCGTGGAAGACGAAACATTAGGTACGGAAGAGGCGGCCGCGGCGGTCATAGAGAGACCCTCCCTCACACTGCTGCTTAAGAAGTTGCCAGATCGAGAGGGGAATGTTATAGGTATTTCATACAGAATTCTAGATTGAATTACGTCATAATATATTGTTATATATAACATCATAATAATATGTTCTCTCTCTTGTTCAGTATTAACAAATATGTGTAGGTAAAGTATTGTTTGTAATGACAAAATAACTGCGATATACAAGTATGTATTTCAATATATAAAAGATATGCATAACAAAAAGACCATAATGTATTTTCTCTCTCTTTGTGAATGTGAATGAGTAGATAAATGGTGTATGTCCCGTTAAATCTTCGAAACGATTGGATCGATTTTGATGGAAATTTCACAAAGTAGAGAAACTTATATGTACTTTAATAATAAGTGTATACTTTTACAGAGTTGGCGCGTAAAGCATTGTTCGGTGATGGGATAGAGTTAGAAGAAGGGGAAACCAAAAAATTCCTAGCCGATGAGCTTATGTTGAACACAGTACCCGGGTTGTTTGTTCCCGCTGACAGGCATCAGCGGGCGGCAGCTTTGGATCTACTGTTTCCTAAGGTCATTTTCTAAAGTTTGTTTAATTCTGAACTAAACAGTGTTCTGTATACTGAATTAAATTAATTTTCAATTCGTTTCATGTGTATGCAGTAACCTAACCTATCAGTACAAACACCTATCTAAACCTTTTCCAGATGGTAGGAGCAGTGGTCGAACCGCCTACTCCCGCCGAGCCCCCCCACTTACTCATGATCTTCGGCGCTTGGCAACGACGCGCCATCCTCACAGTCACATCGTCGCCCAAGCTGGCCCAACGTTTGATCAGATACGGCTTCTTTGCAGATGCTAATATAGACGAGCCCAAATTACTGGCCAAGAACATCGATCGGTATGAGGAGAGGCCGGAAAAGGATTAGTAAGTTATACATTGTTTCATTGCAAGTTTCTAGTAATATAAACTTACTCACAAATTTGCCATTTACAAGGTAACCTTGATATGAATTCCTATGATAATTTATTAAATTGTGTATCCCTTCACAGCTCAGAAACAATCGCCCTAATGGTAGCAGTTGGCGTAGCTGAACCAGCGCTAGTAGACCCATCAGACATCCCCCCTGACGGACCCCCAGAGGAGCTGCTTACCCTGGGCCCGCTCCACGTGAGCGAGGACACGGTTATCGGGGAGGAGGAGTGTGGGAGGTTCTTCCCTCCTGGCTATAGCGTGCCTGAACATAAGCCTAAACCGAAGTCTAAGAAAAAGAAGAAGGTCTGTACCTACAGAAAGTGTAAAAAGTGCGCGTGTTCTTAATGTTACTTAATCAGTTTCTTCTGTAAATATCTACTCGTCTCCAAGCTTAATTAATTCAATATTTATGTGTAGATACCAGTAATTATTTCCTAATCCTTACGGACAAACTGTACCTTTTAAAATAATTCTTTACTATTTTTTCTTTGTGAATTGAAACAAATGCGAACATATTTTCAAATATTACAGAAGCGTCACGAAATTAAGGATGGTGAGGAAAACGCAACAGAAACATCCACCGAAGTTGCTGAAGATGAAGTTGTGGATGCTGCGGAAGGGGATGGGGATGGGGAGGGCGAGGATGCCGGCGAAGATAACGGGGATGGCGAGGATGAAAAGGATCCTGAGGATGGGGAGGATGAAACGCACGTTGATAAAGCGACTTCACCACCGCCTATTGCTACTTAATTTTTATGTTAATTCATATGTTTGTAATAGAATATCTCTGCTCTTCAAAATACACCAGATTTTTTTTTGTCCGAAAAAGGAGTATACTTCGTAAAAGTATTGTTTCTAGTCGCTTTATTAAAAATAATTATACTAATAATTACGCTTTCTCAATGTTTTGAACATTATACAAGTAGGAATAAGTAAGGATATATTATATGAAAAAAAAATCACAAAAATCATTTATTACATATAGTTTGTTGTATAAAGGTTTAATAAAAGACAATATAATATATTCTAAAATTTGTATTTTCATTAATTTATAAATAGTCAATTATAATATAGATTTAACAATAAAATAAATTGAGTAACGACTTAACCTTGTATTAGTAGTGATGTTGCGGTCACACCACCGAGTCTTTGCGATTCCTGGAAACAAAACAATATATTATTAGTATAATTGGTTGATTAGAAATCAAGAAAATAACAGAAAAATAGAAGAATTATCAAACGTGTAATAAATGAGATTTGCTGTGATAAATATACTGTGACGTAAATTTTTGGTGTACCAAAAAAAATGTGAGTAACTAAAGATGTTCATTTTAAAATTTAACTATTATTAACTATACAACAAGCTTTAACAATGAGTGTTTATACGTGCTAACGAGTACATATATACGTGTGCATGTGCGTATACGTGTGCATGTGCGTATGCGTGCATGCGTGGCCATGTGCGCATCATAGCGTGTGAGTTTGTACATGTTTGCGAGCATTGAGTTTGCGTGTGTATACAAATGTATGTGGGTGTAAAACACCCACATACATACGTATGCGTGTGTAAATATGCACTTCTGCACGGGTGTGCGTTCGTATGTGTATGTGTGTTTGCGCATGTGCGTGCTTGTAAGCGTGTGTATATGTACATGGTAAGTCTGTGTGCGTGTGTGTATAGATTAGTGAGTGCGATATTTATGTGTGTATGTATGTATGTATGTATATATGTATGCACGTGTGTCTCACCATATGTAGTGCGTGTCGTGGTGCGGCGCGCGCATGACGCCGACGCCGCCGCCGAGCCGCCGGTAGTTCATCGCACCGCACAGCCGCCATTGGTTCGATTCCGGGTCGTACACCTGCAATCGTAATGGAAAGACATGGTTACAGTGGATTTTTTTTTTTTAATTATTTGTTTGTTTATTAAGTAAGTTACTTTTTTCGAAGGAAGGCCAATAAAATTTCAATCAAATGGGATTTTAGTTTAGAAGAAGTTATCTGCGAATTGGACTCGCGACTCTAAGGGTTCCGTTCAAATAAGTTTTATTATGACGCCTTTTAATAACAATATTATAGAATTAGAAATGAAATAAAATATGGAAAGTTGCACATTGATGCTGTAGTGTCTATCTCTTATATCGTCAACTCAAAAGGTACATTGATTCCAGTAAATACAAATTCTATAACTTTAATCAATCTACTAATGCATAAGATAATACTAATCAAACAAAACACACAATATAACCATATCTCACCTCGATAGACTTAAGATAAGCGGTGCCATCAAACCCTCCCACCGCATAGAGCTGCCCGTTGACGACGGCAAGCCCCACCCCGCTGCGCCGTGACGTCATCGCCACTACCGGCGACCACGTGTCCGTTGACGGCTCATACCTTAATACGAATAAATAAATACATAAATAATGTCGGTGTGCGGTTTGTGGATAATGTCATGCTTTTGTAAAAGAAAGACGCATTGATCTTTTTTAAATCAAATTTCAATGTAGCAATGCAAAATTTTTAAGCCCTGTATATAGCAATAGTTCATGAACAATTTTATTGATCAACTGTAAAACACATTGAAAAAACTCTTCTGAGTAAATATAAATTTATAAAGAATAGAAAAAATTCGATCACGAGGCGGGACTCGAACCCGCATCCTTCGCGCCATTCCGGGGCGGATGCCTAACCAACTCAGCCACTCGTGACCCGCCCGAGTAATCGAATTTATTCTATTCTTTCAGTTTTATGTGTCTTAAGGGACACGTAGCTGATGAAAACACGCAAAGTTACGTGTTTACAACAACATTAAATGAACTTAAATGTACAAATACCACCTAACCAATAGACAAATAGCACACGCACACACACAAACACAACATACCGTTCCGCGGAGCTCAGTTCAGTGCAATCATCTCTCCCGCCCACAGCATATATCTGTCCATCAAAAACAGCGCAGCCGAGGTGCTTGCGGCGCGTGGACATGGCCGCCACGCTCGTCCACTTGTTCGCGCGCGGGTCGTAGCGCTCCACCTGCACACATGCACGTTACGTATACATTATTTCATTTTTTTTGGGTTCCGTAACTAAACTATAAAACGGGACCCTATAACTGAGACTTAGTTATACATGTATAGATAAAAGTGTAGTGACAAGTTTTTAGTGTCTCGTGACTAGTGTATAGTGGCACGTTTCTAGTGTGTCGTGTATCGTGACAGGTGTCACGTGTCTCGTGACTAGTGTATAGTGACACGTTTCTAGTGTGTCGTGTATCGTGACAGGTGTCACGTGTCTCGTGACTAGTGTATAGTGACACGTTTCTAGTGTCACGTGTCTCGTGACTAGTGTATAGCGGCACGTTTCTAGTGTGTCGTGTATCGTGACAGGTGTCACGTGTCTCGTGACTAGTGTATAGTGACACGTTTCTAGTGTCTCGTGTATCGTGACACTTTTTTAGTGTCTCGTGACTTGTGTGTATCGTGAAGTATGTCTAGTGCCTCGTATCTGCGGTCATGTGTTTTGAGTATAAGTTTTGTACTAGGAGTGTCGTGTAGTGTGCAGTGTCGTATACTCACGGTGTTAAGCGGCGACTGTCCATCCGACCCGCCCACCGCGTACAGGTATCCGCCCAGCACGGCCACCGCCACGCCCAGCCGCCGCGTCGTCATAGCAGCCACCTGCAACACACGTACATATCACTTTAGTAGGGAAATTCATCTATTTTGATGTGTTTTATAAAAGTAAATAATTAAATGAAATTGCTAGGAAAGATACAGATTGTTTGTGATATGAAAATTTAACAATCTCTTAAAAAATAACACAGTAACATATACAGGGTGTCCTGAAAGTCGACGTCGACGTCGTTGTTAGGTAAGGCAAGCGTAGTAGTTGTTTTAAATTATGGTCGTTTAAAAAACAAGCAGAAATTAGCTTCTTCTCTTCATCGCCAAACAAAACTGCAGCAAAAAAAACTTTTCATTTCTTTTCTTCCCAATGACGTATCTACCCCCAAGTGCACACGCACCTTGGTCCAGCGGTTCTCCTTGGGGTCGTACCGCTCCACGTGGTTGAGGCACTGCACGCCGTCCTGCCCGCCCACCGCGTACAGCGCGCCGTCCAGCACGGCCACGCCCACCGACGTGCGGCACGACGATGTGGGCGCTACCGCACCGCACCACTGGAAACACAAATATAAAAAAACATTATAATAAATAAACATCATACAACATTATAAAAACATTGTCGAGTTCAGGAAAATTTGATCCGGCTCGAAGGACCAATGTAAAGGGATTGGACATAGTAAAGAAGGAAAATATCTTTTAAAACATATAAAACAATAAAATATAAAAAAAGACAATGCACATGCACTCAGTAGCTTGGTTCATCCCTGAGTATACTCAGCTTTACCGGTTACAACGTCACCAGTAATTTAGTAAAACTGTGTTCATAACTAATAATAAAATGGTGCACCTGGTTGGTCTGCGGGTCGTAGCACTCGATGCTGTTGAGGTAGCTCTGGCCGTCGTGGCCGCCCACGGCGTACAGCAGGTCGTGCAGCTGGTGGGGGGGACTGCACCTGGTTGGTCTGCGGGTCGTAGCGCTCGATGCTGTTGAGGTAGCTCTGGCCGTCGTGGCCGCCCACGGCGTACAGCAGGTCGTGCAGCTGGTGGGGGGGACTGCACCTGGTTGGTCTGCGGGTCGTAGCGCTCGATGCTGTTGAGGTAGCTCTGGCCGTCGTGGCCGCCCACGGCGTACAGCAGGTCGTGCAGCTGGTGGGGGGGGACTGCACCTGGTTGGTCTGCGGGTCGTAGCGCTCGATGCTGTTGAGGTAGCTCTGGCCGTCGTGGCCGCCCACGGCGTACAGCAGGTCGTGCAGCTGGGGGGGGGGGACTGCACCTGGTTGGTCTGCGGGTCGTAGCGCTCGATGCTGTTGAGGTAGCTCTGGCCGTCGTGGCCGCCCACGGCGTACAGCAGGTCGTGCAGCTGGTGGGGGGGGGACTGCACCTGGTTGGTCTGCGGGTCGTAGCGCTCGATGCTGTTGAGGTAGCTCTGGCCGTCGTGGCCGCCCACGGCGTACAGCAGGTCGTGCAGCTGGTGGGGGGGGACTGCACCTGGTTGGTCTGCGGGTCGTAGCGCTCGATGCTGTTGAGGTAGCTCTGGCCGTCGTGGCCGCCCACGGCGTACAGCAGGTCGTGCAGCTGGTGGGGGGGACTGCACCTGGTTGGTCTGCGGGTCGTAGCGCTCGATGCTGTTGAGGTAGCTCTGGCCGTCGTGGCCGCCCACGGCGTACAGCAGGTCGTGCAGCTGGTGGGGGGGACTGCACCTGGTTGGTCTGCGGGTCGTAGCGCTCGATGCTGTTGAGGTAGCTCTGGCCGTCGTGGCCGCCCACGGCGTACAGCAGGTCGTGCAGCTGGTGGGGGGGACTGCACCTGGTTGGTCTGCGGGTCGTAGCGCTCGATGCTGTTGAGGTAGCTCTGGCCGTCGTGGCCGCCCACGGCGTACAGCAGGTCGTGCAGCTGGTGGGGGGGACTGCACCTGGTTGGTCTGCGGGTCGTAGCGCTCGATGCTGTTGAGGTAGCTCTGGCCGTCGTGGCCGCCCACGGCGTACAGCAGGTCGTGCAGCACGGCCACGCCCACGCCGCAGCGCCGCTTGGACATGGGCGCGACCATCTTCCAGTCGCCCGACGCCGGCTCGAAGCGCTCCACCGACGCGATGGCGTCGCCCGAGCACCAGCCGCCCACCGCGAACAGCACCTCGCCTGCACACACACAAACATAATAATATGTAACAATGAACAAATAAAACGCTAAATATACCAAATTCAAAGTCGAGCATGCTTCCGCACATATTGAGTCATTTAGAAATAGATATCGAGTTATACAGTCATTCTAATTGGGGTTGACTTATGTATCGACCCTATCATACTAATATTGCGAATGGGAAATTTTTGTTGTATGTTTATTTGTGACTCCTTCACGCACAAACTGCTGAACCAATTTTGCTCACACATCGAGGGCGACTTGGATAAACACATAGGATACTTTTTATCCCGGAAATTTCTATTTGTTTTTATTTCAAAACAACTAAATAAAAATTTCTTGTACTTCAAAAAATTTTATTTGATTAAAATCCAATTAAATTTTAATCAAATAAAATTTGTATTATCCCTTACTGAATTACGAACTAACCTCTCCGTGTGGGCTTCCTGGGCCGTGTGCGGGGCCCCTGCATGAGCGGGCGCTCCTGCGGCAGCAGCAGGTAGTTCTTGGCCTCGTCCAGCAGGTCGCGGCACGCGTCGTCCGCGCGGATCAGCAGCTCGGCCGACACCGTGCCCACCAGGAACTTGGGGCTCAGCAGCGGCAGCCGCACGTGCTGCAGCACCTGCAATAAAAAATATATTATAAGAAACTTTTTTTTTTTTTTGTTAAAGTCGATTGATGGTACACCTTCAGTAAAAACTAAAATTCAGTCAAAAGTTTGTAGCTCTTATACTATATTATGGCAACATTAGTCATATAACATAATATAACAACATAAGTCACTTTTTTTTTCCTGACATAGTTTGTTATATTTAAAGCAGGAAAACAGACAGTGTTGATAAGCTTCACTTGGAAAACTTGATAAGATTGTTATATCAACAACACTTTCGCAACCGCAGACCTAACATTTAAAAAAATGTTTTTACCAAATAAAGAACTATGATATGTAATTACAATTGAACTCTAACTTTCTGCGATTAAAGCATATAGTTAAATCTTTATCCTTCATTGGAAACTGAAATAAACAAGCCGTTACCTGCGCCAGGTGCTGCCGTCGCTCGGCCACGTTGTACTTGACCCAGGACATGACCGCCTGGAAGGTCTGCTCCTCCGAGCGCACGTTGAGCTCGTCCGACGACACGATGTCGATCAGCTGTGCCGCCGGCAGCAGCAGGAACTCCTCGCTCTCCATCACCTGCACATTTGTGAGGGTGATGTTGGAAAGTGACTCTTATGTCTTAGGAAATAGAGTTCATTTCGGATTGTTATACTATTGCACATTATACAGGGTGATGTTAGAAAGTGACTGTTATGTCTTGGGAACAAGAGGTCCGAAGGACCATTTCAGATAGTTTTATTATTGGTGAAAGGTGCAAAGTGACTCTTATGTGTCATATAAATAAGAGTTCATTTGGAATTTTATGTTATTGAATTATTTAATAAGCAGTTTATACAGTGAAGTATGGTGATGAAATATAGTAATCTATGGTCATATTATAAAATGACACTTATATAAATAAATAGAGTTCTTTTCAGATTGTTACAAAAATTTTAATTTTTAGAATATTTTCACATACTTTAACAACAAGAAAATATATTTGTGTTACTGTAAACAAACATTTGTTTTTACACAACATTTAAAATTTGTTTTTAACTTCCCTCGCATAAATATCAATATCTCTTAAAGATAATTCATGCCAAAAATCATCACTAGGTAGCAAAATCTCACCTCTGGAAAGTTTTGCTGTGTGAACTTGTCAGCGATCCTGAGCAGCTCCCGACACGAGTGCGTGTCGGCGAAGGCTCTGATGCCGAGGCAGTTGGAGCAGTCCAGCTGCCGCTTGAGGAACTCGCAGCACACGTCCTGGATCTCCTGCAGCTGCAGCAGGCACGCCGCGGGCAGGAGGGCCTGCAACACCATACATTATGCGTTAAAAACACCTGTTTTATACTTTCGAGGCATAAAATAAATATTTCTCAATGGATGATTATTGATTATGGAACAATAAATTTATTAAAATTCACATGCAAAATTGACCTGTCCATCTAGAATTAAATTGATCTATCTCTACTTTTTCAAGCAAAGCAAATATTTTATCTTTTTCAGAAAACCTAATCGTAAACGCTAGACAAACAACTTAACGTCATTTGAACATCACAATTTCATAAATCTCTTCTCATAATTGAGTCTGCGATCCATGCCGAGTGTTTGCTTTCGACACGCCATTTTTCTGGATCGCGCGCAGTTTCTGCCAATTAACAATTGGACGGAAAAAAACAACCCCTAATAAATTCATCCTTCCAAACCATACCTGGACATTGCTCTCTTCGACCACAATATGCGCGGTGTAGCAGAACTCGATGAGCTGCTCCATGGCGTGCTCGTCCACGTCGCGGATGGTGACCTCTGTGGCGCGCGACTCCGCCAGCTCGCCCGTGAACATCGCGCGGAAGTACGGGCTGCATGCTGACAGGATCACCCTACCAACATATTGTCAGCCAATCATCTATCTTACTGACCAGTCTACTATTTAGGTCCGGTCTTAAGTAACTGGGTTGCATGCTGACACGATCACCACAAACAAATATAATTAATGAATTCATAAACCAACCGACAACCCTACATTTAAGGCTCTCGTTGTTGTTCGCACAAAGGCATTCAGTAAAACTAGGTCTAACTGATAGTTAAACTTGTAAACTATTGTTGCAAAATTAAATCTTGCAATTTTTTAACGAGCGACAAATTTTAGAGGGAACGAAAATTTTTTGCGAAACATTCAAAAGTATTTGAATGTTTATTATTTTTTTAATTTCGTTCAACATTGACACATCGAAATGCGGGTTAATACCTAAACTTAATCAACACAATTACAATGAACTTCAATTATAACTAAGGCTTCATATCAATACAACTGGTAACCTCTTGGGAAGCTGACCTTGAGTCACTTCATGCATTGAAGAAAAGGTATTTGCAAAATATTCTGCACATTCAATATTAGTTACATATTATGTGAATTAAACTAGGGTTTTTGATTCACCATTGATAACACGAGTTTTACATTTTATTTTTTATTTTTAATAACTCAGCCCCCTGAATCACTGACACAATAGAAAATCTATTGTGTCGTGGACCGATCAGGCCGCTCGGGGCTCAATGGGTTAAGGATTGTTTTTGAATTGAAGAAATACCTGTTAAATCTATATAATACTAGCGGTCCGCCACCGCTTCACCCATGTTACATGTCTACATTTTCTGTCCATAAGAAGAAAGAATTAAGGAAATCGGTTCAGCCATTCTCGAGTTATGCACTTACCAACACATTTTGCGATTCATTTTTATATTAAAAATTCACTTGGAAAAACTAATAAATGAAATAAAATTATACAGACCTTATCACCCCAGTGATAACAATCAAAACATAATTCATTGATGACCTTGTTTACTTGTTAACATTCACATCCACTTTGCCTTGGCTTTATGTTTTGTTAATTTTTAGTATTAATCACTTCCTTAATTTATCATTGTACTTAATCTCTGGCTTCCATTTCCATTTCAGAGTTAACAATATCAAAGCATAATTATCGTTAAACAGAATTAGTTATAATAAGCATCACTTACAGATAACAAATTATCTGCCAGGGTACAGACAAAAAACTACCTGCACTAACTACTTGCATTTAATGAAATTCAATTATTGCAGGCTAAGAAATAAAACATGTTTATCCCCTTACCCGCCATTTAGAGCCAGATTTATTTAAATTAGACATAATACAAAATGCGAAGATGTAAAATAATAACGCACCTGTGTGCAAACAATTTCCTATTAGCCACATTGAGTACCACATCACAGAGCTCTCGATGCCTCCGCAGCGCGGACAGCTCACCCAGGATGGCTCTCGGGTGTTTCTCTGATGTGTGCGAGAGCCGCGCGCCGCTGCCCCCTACCCCGCCGACCCCGCCCGGCGAACCCCCTTCGCCCATCCTAGATATTAAACATAAATAGACAGTTGTTATATACGTTTTTATTAATAAATAGTAATGCATGCGAGAATGATAAGAAAATAATAGTGTGCTTTGATACAAACTGATTCTTATTATTTTATACACAAGATTAACTTAAATTTTAATGTAGTAACAACACTGCCTTATGAATGAACAAAGAGAGAATAGCGGGAGAGAAAAGTATTAATTAAAGGTGTATTAGTCTATTCATCCCATACCTGTTTAGATCCATCAAATTATTTTTACTTCAAAATCATTTAACTCCACTAAGGTAAATTTATAATCTTACAAATAATAATCTTGAACCTTTCTCGGAAATATGTAAAAGTATTTCA
The DNA here is from genome assembly GCF_905220415.1 of Colias croceus. NCBI lineage: Eukaryota > Metazoa > Arthropoda > Insecta > Lepidoptera > Pieridae > Colias > Colias croceus. The sequence goes on along the minus strand of NC_059539.1, from coordinate 465,644 downwards.
ATATTAAATTGTAAATTTCACTTCTTGAAAGTTACAGATAAAATTATAATTTACTTTTACGAGGTATGCAATACCAATGTTATTGAATATAAGCCATTCAGTTACATAAATATTATACAAGGAAACAATGAAGACTTACAAATGATGTAACCTTCTGCCCGAACCACATTTATGAATGTTGAAATAACAAACAATCTTATTAATATAAATAAATCCTTTTCTACATTGAGATGCAAAAGGAAATTGTGAATTATTTCCTCAACATGTCGCATGTACATTGAGATCTACTTCAGTACTTTGAGGGTATTTTTTATAAAAAAAATCACATCAAATGCACCTTTTGTGACCGCGCGCGTTTCCCAGCTGCAAGCGCAGCGGGGGCGAAGCCCAGCCCCACACGGAGTCAATCTGCGACCAAGAAACCCTCTATAAATATAAATTTTTACAATTTCAAAGCAAAACTATGGGAAACTTCACTCTGTACAAAGTACACTAACTGTGATAAACACACGCATGCATTACTTTACACATCGTATACATACTAACAAAAATACCTTTTGTTATACCTACTGTATACAATAATTGTATTCGTTACTACTCGATAATTTATGCGAATGTCAATGATCCCTATTCAGACTCACCTTTGAGGTTTTCTTTACCCTGCTCAACCAAAATATTCCTCGAGGGAGCGCGAACCTTTCAGTATGCGCCCTGAGGTTGAGATACAAATCAGTTAACGATACATCGATTTCTTAATCACAAAAAATTTTATGTTTACTGTTACACAGGCTTGGACATTTTACAATAATTCACTAGTTTTTAAAAAGTATGTTCCGAAGGTAAGGCACACAGAGTTAAATAAAATTAATCATAATGTTTTTCGAACAAAAATCACTCATAGTAAGAATTTTTGAAGAATTTGTGTTATAATGTTTATATTTCTATTAAATTGAAGTATGTTAGAAGAAGCAAATTTATTTTATTTCAATAAATTATATTTTTAAACTTAAATCAAATTACAATTTCATCTTTCGGAACGTACCTAGAAGGTCAACGTCAAGTGTCCATATTGCAACACAGATTATTACGATATTTATAAAAACTGAAAGGAGGATTGCGAAAGTTTCATTGTGTCGCAATAATTAAATAATTTGGATAACGAATATTAATTTATAGATTATGACCATGTTTTAATTTTAGCAAAACCATAAAATATCCTGTTCTCGTCATAATTTACTTTTATCATTCGAAAACGTTCAAAATATAACCAATATATATTATGTACTCTGTGGTATTTCCTTAAAAAAAAGTAATTGACAAATAACAGCTGTTATCTGTCAGTTAATGACTGATGACAGAGAGCCAGTTATAAACAAATTAGAAATATACACGAAAGCAATTCCATTTAGTTTTAAGAAAAATACAAAATAAACCCATATTAATATCAGGGAATATGTCTATAGCGTTGTTGTTGGAGAAGTATGACGTTTCCACAGAAGAAGGGCTTCAAAAAGCTCTCAATGATATCGAAAAAGAAGAGGTAATCAAAACTAAACGGTTCGTAACTTTCGAGTTTTAAATTCTGATACACAGTTTGTTTTAACCTTTTATTCTAATTTTAGTCAGAGGTAAATGAGGCTCTATCAAATGCGTTATCAAAAGCATGCGTACTGGAAGGAAGATTGCGGTCAGCAAGCCAAGCTTACACGAAACTGGGCGAAGTGAAGAGCGATGCTCAAGTAGCCGCCGATATGGTGAACAAAACTGCAGCATTGGCAAGAGATGTTAGCGCTAAAGTCCGGCAACTTGATCTTGCTAGAGTAAGTGGTAGATTTTCTGTATTTGAGTAAACTCGATCGATGATAGGCATTAATTTTAAGTAGATAATTAAATAGAGCATTTGGTTTAATAAATCGGCAAGACAATAGACGTAGGTTCTGGTCTTTACAAATTAAAAAAATCAATTATCACACACATGTATTATTAGCACATTTTAATGTATGCTTTAGATAATAAAATTGTAATGCAATCATTATTGTTCCACAGTCCCGAGTAGCTGAATGTCAACAAAGAGTTCATGATTTGATAGATCTAAAAGTGTGCAGTGCTGGTGTAGACGCCGCAATAAAAGCACATGATTATGAAACTGGTTTGTATATTTTTTTTATGACATACAGTGGTGGACGTATAATTAGAAACACGTAACACAATGAAGTAGTCATCAAATTCATTTGACATTTGTGTATAATAACGTATCAGAGATTAAGCATTATTTCATATGTAATAGAACACCTGTTTATCTAGCTTTATAAGAAATTGCTTAATTTTAATCAAACGTCAGCTTAAATTAAAAAAATGAAACAACTTTAAGTGAAGTCTAATTTCCGAGTATTTTCAGTCTGGACAACAAATTAGAAACAGCATGGTTCGAGTGTTCCAAAGACAAAACCTGTTGCAATGCCGCCAATATTTTTTTCTTATACAAATATTTGCACCGTTTTTTAAACATTCTATTTAAAAGTTTCTGAAAATTAATTAACTTTACAATAAAAATGGGTAAATGTAAGATTTGTGACCCATCAACAAGAAAAATACTCTTAAGTTTACATTTTGACAAAAGCTGGAGTTACAGGAAAATTGCAAATTATTTAGAGTGTTCGATAAAAAGATATTCAATGTTATAGTCTATTTCAAAAAGCATGGTACTTCTGATCAAGTGTCTAGAAAAGCTCGACCATGAAAAAATCACTGCTCACGAGGATAGGCATATGATTCTTTTGGCAAAAATGGATCCATTTAAAAGCTCAAATTCTATTATAAAATTAGTTTTTTCCGAAGATGAACCACGCCATGTGTCGATGAGATCGATTTGCATGTGGTAAGTCGAAGTAAAATTGTTTGTGAGAGACGCCAGGCTTTTACAGCTTTAAGAAGCTGTACTTTTACAGCTTCTTATTAGGCAGTACAGGGAACGACGATTTGCATTTACTAAGAAATATTGCTTGTGGACAGTCCGCCAGTGAAAAAGTTTTATTTTGGGACGAAACAAATTAATTTAATCAATTCTGATGGCAAAGGATACGCGCGTCGTCCAGTTAACCATACCTTAGTTAATAAATAAACAGTTAAGCATGGCGGAGGAAACATTATAGTATGGGGTTGTTTTTAGATTGTTATAATCTTTATAGACAACAACGGCTTTACAACGTCGTGGCTTAGATTGTATGAGATTGTCACACGTTTGCAAAAACATATTTCCTAATAGATAGAATTGGAACCCTTAAATGGATCCATTTTTGCAAGAAGAATAATTTGCCTATCCTCGCGAGCAGTAGTTTTTCATGGTCGAGCTTTTCTAGGCACTTAATCAGAAGTACCCATGCTCTTTGAAATAAACTATAGCATTGAATATCTTTTTCTCGAACACTCTAAATGAATTGCAATTTTCGTGTAACTCCAGTTTTTGTCAAAATGTAAACTTAAAATTATTTTCCTTGTTGATGGGTCACAAATCTCACTTTTATCCATTTTTGCTGCAAAGTTAATTAATTTTCAGAAACTTTTAGATAGAATGTTTAAAAAATGGTGCAAATATTTGTAGAAGAAAAAAATATTAACGACATTTTAATAGGTTTTGACTTTAGAACACTCGAACCATGCTGTTTCTAATTTGTTGTCCAGACTGAAAATACTCGGAAATCAGACTGCACTTAAAGTTGTTTAATTTTATTAATTTAAGCTAACGTTTGATTAAAATTATGCAATTTATTATAAAACTAGATAAACGGGTGTTCTATTACATACGAAATAGTGTTTTATCTCTAATATGTTAAATAAACTTGATGACTACTTCATTGTGTTACTGTTTCTAATTAAACGTCCACCACTGTACATTAATAATTGTGAAATATATCAAAATTATCATGCATTTAGATTCTGTTATAAAGTATCAAAAACACAGTATATTGAATGATTATGACCACCACATATCTGTGTGAAATTTTATTTCTTTGTATTAGTATCATTTCATTTCTATATATAATTTAAAAACAATTGAATTTATTTTACATAATATGCAGCGGCAGGCCACATATCCCGTTTCCTCAGTATGGAGCCGGCATCAGTCGCGGCGGCACGCGCACGCGGCGATACTGACCCGCGACACGACATCACGGCAGCTGCGAATACACTGCGAGAGCATCTTATTAAGAAGTATTGTTTTTTTTATTCTCTCTGTTGTCTGTCTGTTACATGTCCAAGACTATCATTATCATGCAATAAACAACTATACTCAAAAAGCGTCCCGAGCAAAACTCTACCTATGCTTGTATCAGGCAGAGTTTTGATACGAAATAAGGTGGTAATTTCAATGAATGATTCTTGTTTGAGAGTCTTGACGAAATGCTTATATAAAAAAAATAAAACACTTTTTTATACAACAATTTTTATTTTATTATACATATAATGTTATACATATTTTAATATGCAAATAAGTATTTTTATTATTTCAGGTTTGAAGAAGCATCGAAAAAAGAGGATGATGCAGCTGTAGAGAGACTGTTCAAACTGTTCCCACAGATTGGTTGTGCAGAGCAGGGTGTCGATTTGTTGTCCAAGTATGTAGCTTCACAGGTGTGTATCTAAAATTATCAGCAATTTAAGAGGGCATGAAAATTGATTTTAAAAATATTTTTGTTATTTTTTTAGTGTGTTTCTCTTCATTCATAAGTAATGTAGTCATGATTTGTTATTGCCATGTATACATGACTTAGGCTCCGATTTAGTAGAACTATTATATTACCAAAAAATGGTTATATTTTGACCCTATTGGGATTTTTTAAAATCTATAATTGTATGTATCAGTTGGAGACTACAATTCGGCGTGCTTGCGTGGTATCGAGCGGGGGCGGGGCGGAAGCTGCGCACGCGGACGCGCTGACCCGTGTGCTGGAGGCGGGCGCGGGGGCGGTGGAGCGTGTGCGCGCGCTCGCTGCGCCCGCGCCGCACACGCTGCCGCGGGCGCTGGCCACGCTGCAGCCGCCGGTACTGCATACTGACATTTGTTACGTGTTCTATATGCCGATTTTTTTCTTAGTTAAAGAAATATATTCCATGTTTCCAAAAAAAATGTATAAAAAACGCTATGTCAACCACAGCCAAATATATAAAAAAATAAACATTTTTTTTTCATATTTAAGCGCCTTTTCAACAATTAAATTTATGTTGATGATGTATTAATATTTTTTTAGGCTTTGAATTATAATTCTGTACGAATGAATTTTTCCTTCCGCCAGTCAAAACGAGTAAACTATTCTCTCTAAAAAATAATATGCTCATAATCGTGTTAAAATCTTACCCTCATACCCACATAACTACACACAGATAAGCTCCGGAGCGCGCACAGTGTGCCGCTCCCTTGTGGCCCGGCGCAGTGACGCGGCCACCGCACGTGACGCAGAGCCCGCGCTGCACGAACTTGCGCTTGCGCATTCGAGACTGCATTTGTATTTTGTGTTCCTGAGACGTAGATTGGAGGTGAGTTGTGACGCATATTATGTACACTATGCAGTACACTATTTCTTTATTAATTTATTCAAAAATTGGTTAACATACATCCGTTTGTTTTGTAAAGTAATTTAAATAAAAAAAAACCTTCGAAGTGTACATTTTGGTATACAGTTCGGTATACAGTTTGTACAATACACTTTGCAATACAAACTATTGCAGTGTACAAAGTCATCATTCATAAAATCAATAATGAGAACTTAGAGACGGACAATACAATTTTTTGATACTTGTAACTTTTACTAAAAGCCAAGCTTGAAAAGTTATTTTCAAATATAGAAAATTTATATAAAAAAATACGTCTCTGATAAACAATATCAATAATATAACATTATTTTGTGTGTGTAAAACAGTTAAACACAAACATGGACGAGAAGACGAAGAGCGCTTGCGCAGAGGAGATTGAGAAGATAATCTCGGAAAGCGACATGACCAGAACTGCGCAGGACATCTTGGGACAGTACTTGTCACTTGAAAGGTAAATTTAAGTGTAAATGTTATGCATTAGAGCTAATCTTATAAGTAGCTTTAAGCCGCGTTCGCTTGAAACTTTTTCTTTGTCATACTTAATGACATTGATTTTATGTATTCTTTCAGGTTCTATTTAGAAGAAAGCGTCAACAAAGCGTTGAAATTGTCAACTCCTCAACCCGGTATGACAACGTCTAGTTTGGTAGATGATGTGTTCTTTATTGCTAGGAAAGTTATAAGGTCAGTGTACTGTATATTGCAATATGTATTTGGTTTATTTAATGATTTATTTGGAAACTAACAAATACTGGATTTGAGTAAAGTAATAATCAGTGAGATATAATTAAAAAAAAATCTTTGCGTACTAATTTTTGGTCCTTCGAGTTTGATAAAAATGGATTTATATCGTTTAAACCTACAAAATGTATAAAAATAATTTTATTAAAATAATTACATGCATAGTAATAGTGATTGAAAGATTATTTTAAATTATTTTACAAGTCTTAAATTAAGACTTCACGTTATGGTATCATCAAATCACTATGTGTGAGACGAAAACGTTTTCTTTGCGTTTTCATGTATGATAAATTAAGATTGTGACACCACATTAATACACATGAAACAAAACACACAAAAACATACAAATATCGTTTTTTTATTGTTATTAAACCATACTTAAATTTAAACAATTAAGTCATCGACACACACGTAATTTTTGTTCTTACTATGTTGTGACTGGAGAATAGGCTCTTTTATTTATTTAAACCAACATTTACACAACTCACAACAACACACGACACATACCATACGTCACGCAACACACTACGTCACGTAAATACGTCATAAAGTGAAGTCCCATGTCCCCTAGTGGGGTAAGGGGCAGATGCATTATACATCTGTTTCACTGATCGATTTTCTTTAGGGACAAGTAGGTGATCAGCTTTCTGTGTCCTACCAGACCGAGACATTTTTTTTTTCTTCGTATCCACCGGGAATCGAACCCAGGACCCCTTGGTGTTACGCTCACGCGTCAACCACTGTACTGAGGAGGCGGTGAATACGTAATACACGTACAATAACATGACCCGCACGCAGACGGGGCGTGTCGACGGGCAGCGTGGAGGGCGTGTGCTGCGTGGTGAACGAGGCGGGCGCGCAGCTGGCCCGCGCGGCGGGGGCGCTGCGCCGCAGGCTGGGCGCGCCGCCGCCCGACGCGCTGCCGCTGCCGCCGCCCCGCGCGCCCCCACACCCGCCCGCACCGCCCTGTCGGGATGCGGACGCGCAGGCTAATCTCTACTTTGTGAGTGAATACTTCTGTTTGTGTAGATGTGAGTCTATGTTTACGTGTGTATGGTCTTAGTTGAAAATATCGTATTAAGCTTCGTTTTTGAAGTTATACTTCTTTTGGTGCGATGGAGAAAAATGATGAGAGTGAATTTTTACGATGCGCGCGCACACAAACACCTATTAATTTTACATTTAACAGCATGAAGTTAGTTCAAGGTGGTATGAAAATTGATAATTATGTTCAAGTTGTATAGAAGTATAACTTCTAACGCGTGTACATAAGTACACACACTCTTTATTTGTAATTAAGTAACGTTCTTATATATGCTTGGTGGAGATGTCCCAGTTGAAATAGCTTCTTTTTTTCTTTAATTATCTCTTTGTTAAGTTGTTAAAATTATTAAAGTTAAAAAATCCAAATAAAACAAACTTAGGTGTCTTGTTTGTTCTAAAAATAAAAATATTTTGTCTTAAAATTATGCATCGTGCATTTTTGCGTACAATTCGATATGTAAAAATGAATTTCTGTTTTTCTTGGTCAGGGCATCATGCGTGAACGAATGGACTGATTTCGATAATTCTTTTTTTGTTGTGTTCGTTATTGTAAGGATCTTAAAGCAAAACTTAAGAAATATTTTCTCATTTATTTCAACAGGCGCACATGACAGAAGCGGAGCAGGGCGCGGAGTGGTCGGAACGCATCGCCACCGAAGCGTGCGAGTGGGCGGACGCGCTGTGCCGCACGGACAGCGAGAGGGATAAAGTACGATCCTGTGCCGCCGGGTTTGCTGATGCTGCAGCAGCTTTCCGCAGCGTGTCGCACATGGGGCTGGCTGCGTTACGTGCAGCATTGCAGCCCGCAGTAGCTGCTTGGGCTGATTATGTGGTGGCGCCTGACTTGGATATAGGTGAGAGGCTTGCTGCAATGTGTTTTAGATGGACTTGGAACTAGTAGTTCTGTAAATTTCTTTGTGATTTTAAGAGCTTTGTTAAAATTTAGCAAACTGAACTAGTTTTTGAACTTTTATTAACTTTATATAATATTCATATAAAACCACTTTTTAACCGACTTCAAAAAAAAAGGAGGAGGTTATCAATTCGGCCGGTATGATTTTTTTTTTCATGTATGTACACCGATTTCTCCGAGGTTTCTGAACCGATTTACGTGATTCTTTTTTTGTTCGATGTGGGATGGTGTCGAATTGGTCCCATAAAAATTTTATTCGGATAGGCCCAGTAGTTTTTATTTTATGAGCATTTTTGTCTGTAGGTATTTGTAAATTTTGCAAGTGCAACTTTGAAGTCGGTTGTTTTTAACGCAGTTATCACTTGTTTGTATCAACTGAAAGTAATATTTCAATGACATTCTAGTTTTAACTTCTTATTATTTTCTCTTCCCATTGTTGTTGGTTCGACCGTCATTGATCGAGTAAATTTAAAATTAGTGTTCTCGATCCACACTTTTTCTTGTATACTTGTGGAATCCTTCTATTGTCTTTTTTACTTGCTTGAAATATATATTATCTCTTCTCGTTGTACAGAGGAGGTGGAGGAGCAAGCAGGCGCGGTGGCGAGTGCGCTGGACACGCTGGCGAGCGGCGCGCGAGCACGGCTCGGCGCGCAGGCCGACGCGCTGCTCGCTGATCTGCTCGGCGACTTGATTGCGCGGGCGCATAAGAAGATCTTGACTAATACTTATGATCAGGTGAGTGGGGGGGATGTGAGTACGTGTTGTGTGATGTGTGATACGTGTTGTGATGCGTAAATTAGGGTGCTTACTAGCGTTCACTTCTAACGGAAAATTAAGTCTAAATTTTGTCAAATCACATTTCGAACATAGGGCTCGATGTTTTGCTACACCTGACCAAAAAAATCACGCAAATACAACGAGATACTACAGGTAAACGCATTCGCGAGTGTGAATATTCACAAAAGCATCGATGATTTATTTTCTTTTTATTACACGCTTTTTATTAGCTTCACCTGTATGTTTGTATGTTTGTTTGTAACCGACTTCTTTGGGCGCGATTTTGACCCACTTTAAACGGCCAGATTTCGTTCAAACTTTGTAGATTTATTGAGGACCGATGACAAATGACAATACACTAATTTGATAAAATTTTTCCATTTTTATGTTTGTATGTTTGTTTGTAACCGACTTCTTTGGGCGCGATTTTGACCCACTTTAAACGGCCAGATTTCGTTCAAACTTTGTAGATTTATTGAGGACCGATGACAAATGACAATACACTAATTTGATAAAATTTTTCCATTTTTATGTTTGTATGTTTGTTTGTAACCGACTTCTTTGGGCGCGATTTTGACCCACTTTAAACGGCCAGATTTCGTTCAAACTTTGTAGATTTATTGAGGACCGATGACAAATGACAATACACTAATTTGATAAAATTTTTCCATTTTTATGTTTGTATGTTTGTTTGTAACCGACTTCTTTGGGCGCGATTTTGACCCACTTTAAACGGCCAGATTTCGTTCAAACTTTGTAGATTTATTGAGGACCGATGACAAATGACAATACACTAATTTGATAAAATTTTTCCATTTTTATGTTTGTATGTTTGTTTGTAATCGACTTCTTTGGGCGCGATTTTGACCCACTTTAAACGGCCAGATTTTGTTCAAACTTTGTAGATTTATTGAGGACCGATGACAATACACTAATTTGATAAAATTTTTCCATTTTTATGTTTGTATGTTTGTTTGTAACCGACTTCTTTGGGCGTGATTTTGACCCACTTTAAACGGCCAGATTTCGTTCAAACTTTGTAGATTTATTGAGGACCGATGACAATTAATCTAAGAGCCCACGACGGCCAGACTTTCCTTTCTTTAGGAAAGTTGAAAGTTTCTCTGTATATGTCTCCGATACGGATAAGAACGACTAGCGATTATCAAGTCTGGGTTGTGGTTACTTTGACAGGAAACACGTAGTAAAGGTGTATAAAACTGTACCTAACTTTCATTATAGTTTAAAAGCTAAATTTTATATATGTTACTTGGAGACGTATAAAAAGATGTTACTTCAAGAGCCGGACAGTTTTCATGGTTCTTACATCTTACCAGACACATTTAAAAAATAACTAACATATCATCAAATTAACGTTACTACCTAAAAGTGTATCAAATATGTAATAACCCACTAAAACATTAGTTTACTATAATTAATGCCTAAAAAATAATAGTATAATATAAGTAATAAAGTTATTACTTATCTTTTACGGGACTTATGTCGATGGAATTCCACGTATCTCGATGACTTTGTTATTGTGTCATCGAGATACGTGAAATTCCATCAACATAAGTCCCCGTAACATCTTTTTATACGTCCCATAGTAACATAATATATAAAATTTAGCTTTTAAAGTATAATGAAAGTTAGGTACAATTTTATACACCTTTACTACCTGTTTCCTGCCAAAGTAACCACAACTCAGACTTGATAATCGCTAGTCGTTCTTATCTGTATCGGAGACATATACAGAGAAATTTTCAACTTTCCTAAAGAAAGGAAAGTCTGGCCGTCATGGGCTCTTGATCTAAATACACTAATTTGATAAAATTATTCCATTTTTCAATTTGCAAAATATGATTTTTGTTAATTTATATAATTATAAGTATATAATTATATTAAGGCTATAATACTAAAAATAGTTAGCAAAATAAGGCGAAAAAAATTTTTCTATCGTAAAGCACTCTCTGATGCTTCGCATCATGAATCGTGCAATAGTTTAAAATTAAAAAAAACAAGCTATTATAAATAATCCAAACTAAAAAGAAGAAAATAAATAATAGTTTAAAAAAACTAAAAAATACGCTTTTTATAGAAAACCGGACTAAAAAATAGAAAATAAATTTAAATTAATTTAAATTAAGAAAATAGTGTTAAAAATTTCAATGAATATAAATTAATAATATTGTGTCATCGAGTATGTCCTTCTCAAACGAATTTCACCTTTATTGTTGTGTCTTATGTATCCTTTTTCTTTACAATCTCCTACCGTATGTCCGATTACTCTTTTTTACCCTCTTTTGTGTATTTTAAATCATTGTTAATTTTTGTGTCGTTTTTCAAATATTGTTTTTGTACATTCGATGACATTCTGTCAGTGTCAAATGTCAATTATTGTCTGATATGTCAACAGCAAATGTCAAATGTCATTTATGATATGATAGTATGTTTTCGTTTCGTTTCATGTAATTTTGCAATAACCTGTTTTATATTGTATTTGCTGGGGGTGTAGAAAAAATAAGCGTTTGTTTGCTTATATTCTTTAATTTGTGTTGTGTATATACATATATATTATAATATACATATATTATTTAATATTTATTTTATTGTCTATTATTCATATATAGCACGTATCTATTTAATACATTCTAATAATATTATATTTTACTCTTAAATCTTTTCGGTGTTTGTAAGTAAGGTGTATAAACTGTATACTTTTGTAATTAATGGTTAACGACGACTCATCTAGTGATCTTAACTATATGTCTCTATCTTCCGAAGATGATAGTAGTGACGATAGTTTTCGCAGTTCTTCCTTTATCCCGTTAAATAATTTCCTATCCTCTTGTCTCCCTCCCAGCTTAAAAAGTTTCAATGTTATCCATATAAATGCCCAAAGTTTGCCTGCACACTATCCTGATTTCCTCTCCTCCTTCGACTCTATTAATGCCCACGCTATCCTTATTTCCGAGTCTTGGCTCAAACCCTGCCTTCCTTCTTCCGCCTACTCACTTCCTGGTTTTCACTTGATACGGAATGACCGCACGGGGAGAGGTGGGGGAGGCGTCGCAATTTATCTACGGTCCCACCTTCCATTTAATATTGTAAGCGTATCGTCGCAACCCCCTCCCCCTGACGCTGCTGAACATCTCATTGTTGAAGTTTCCTTATCCCATAAAAAACTCCTCTTGGGTGTGTTTTATAGTCCTTCCCTCTCCATTAATTACTTCCACTCCTTCGAAACCATCCTCGAAAAATTTATTCCTATCTATGAGCATTCCATCCTTATGGGGGATTTTAACACCTGCCTCCTTAAAAACGATTCCCGAGCCAAGACCCTCCTTTCTATTACTGAATCTAACAACCTACATCCTCTTTCCTTAAAACCTACTCACTCCATTCCAAACTGTTCTCCTTCTCTCCTCGACTTAATCTTTGTCTCCTCTCCTAACCTCGTCCTAAAATATGGTCAGTATGATGCTAGTGCATTCTCTCATCACGACCTTATTTTCCTCTGTTACAATCTGCGATCTCCCAAACCTAAACCCAAACTCGTGATGCGACGCAATTTTGCTGGGATAGACATCGAAAGTCTTCACCGTGATGCCGGTAAGATTGACTGGTCTGTTATATTCTCTGCCGATACAATTGACTCGAAAGTTGATTTGTTTACTTCACTTCTGACTCAGCTATACGACCAACACGCACCCCTCAGACCAGTCAAACTTAAACATTTACCTGCTCCCTGGCTCACGGATGACCTCAAGTCACTGTTAAATTTAAAAGCTAAGGCTAAAGCTAAACTTAAGTCGAATAACAGTGACTTGAACAGGGAAAAGTATGTCAAGATTCGGAATCGTTGCAATACATGTTGTAGAGATGCACAACGACGCCATATTCACTCATCTGTCGAGAACGGCGACTCCAGTAAAATCTGGAAATTCTTAAAATCCATAGGAATTGGTAATAAACCTAGTAACCCTCTTCCTGATAACATAAATATAGATCTTCTAAATCAGCATTTCACCGTTTCTTCTCCTATTTTAGATAATAATACAAAATCAAACTCTCTCCAATATATTTCTTCTTTACCAATTCCTGATTTCCCCCCGTTCCATCTGAGCCAATTCGCTGATGGTGATGTTAAGAAGAGCATAATGTCAGTATCGTCTAATGCAGTCGGTAGTGACGGCATTAGTCGTAACATGATCATCCCTATCCTTGACCTCATCATTCCTATCGTAACTCATATTTTAAACTCTTCCATCTCCTCGGGTACTTTTCCCTCTGCTTGGAAAAGTGCTCAGGTTATTCCTCTCCCTAAAAAGTCCAAACCCTCATCCCACAGTGATTTCCGACCAATTTCTATTTTACCGTTCCTGTCAAAAGTTCTTGAAAAATTAGTGCATCAACAATTCAGTATTTTCCTTAACAGACATAATTTATTCAATCCTTTCCAATCCGGTTTCCGTCCTGGTCATGGGACGACTACTGCTCTCACCAAAATCACCGATGACATTAGACTTGGCATGGACAACAAACAACTCACTGTACTTACGCTACTTGACTTCAGCAATGCTTTTGGCTCTGTTGACTTCGAGTTACTGCTGGGTTTGCTACGTTCACTTAACCTATCGCCATCAGCGTGTAATTGGTTTCGTAGTTATTTATACGGGCGCCGGCAGCGAATTGCACTCGATGACATTTCATCGTCTTGGCGCAATATCAATGCCGGCGTGCCTCAAGGTTGCGTCTTGTCCCCACTTCTCTTTGCAATTTTTATTAATACTTTAACTCACTCTTTAACTTCTCTCTACCACATGTATGCCGACGATGTCCAGATCTACACCCAAGCGACTCTGGAAGACTTGCCCGATGCAATCAGTAAGGTCAACAATGATTTGTCTACCATCGTAAACTGGAGCAGGAATTTTGGACTTTTACTAAATCCATCTAAAACACAGACAATTATCATTGGGAGTGCGTCATACGTGTCTAGGATTGATTGGGCAACTCTTCCGGATGTTTTGTTGGACGGCATACAGATCGGTTACAGTACCCACGTTAAAAACTTGGGTATTTTAATGGATCAGACCCTGTCGTGGGATGTTCATCTGAAGGAGGTTAGTAGGAGGATGTTTGCTTCCGCTGGCTCACTTCGGCGCCTGCGCAACTTTCTGCCTATCCCAACAAAAATAATGCTAGCTCATTCCCTTCTCCTTTCCCACCTTGATTATGCTGATTCCTCCTACCTTGATCTTTCCGAAGTCCAGTTGAGTCGACTTGAACGCCTTCAGAATTTTTGCATTCGCTTTATCTTTGGCTTGCGTAAGTTTGACCACGTGTCAGACTATCGCAAAAAACTCAACTGGCTTCCCATCCGCCTCCGACGTAACTCCCACATTCTTCATCTTCTTTTCTCCGTCCTGTTTGATCCTAAAGCTCCTCACTATCTCAAAGATAAATTTGATTTCTTTACCTCTCCTTTCCCTCGTCCTTCCAAAACTTTACTTTTGCGTGTCCCTGTCACGAACACCAAATTTTATGGTCATTCCTTTGCTGTTCGTGCTGCCAAACTCTGGAATGAACTTCCACTAGAAGTACGTCAAGCGCAATCCTTAAGGAGTTTTAAACACCTTCTTAAGTCACACTATCTTTCTCTTGCTTAGCTTCTTCCTCTTTTTCCTTACTGTTATCTTATTTTCTTTTTTGTCATATACCTACTACTATATATGTATTTGTTCTATATGTTATATTTATTAAATATTTATAATTATATTTTCTCTGGTTACCTATATACTTCTACTATATATATGTTGTATGTGATATATATTATATACATTGAATATTTATAATTATTCTTTCTTTTTCCCTAACGCCTTATTTTTTGCTCACCCACCTCCTTTTAATGTCTCTCGTTACATATTATTACTTACGGTGGCCTGGAAGAGATCGCTATCTAGCGATAAGGCCACCGTTTGTACACATTATTTTAATCTTATCTGTACTTTATGTGTCTCTATTTCTTTTGTGTGTGCAATAAATAATTAAATAATAAAATAATAGTGTGAGTAAAAAAAAATATTTTATTTTAAAAAAAGCGTGGGGTGCTTCTTAAGATATTATCGAATCACTCTACTCATAACTGTCAATAAAATATCTATAACCATTGACACCATGCACCCCACGCTTTTTTTTAAATAAAATATTTTTTTTAAGTATTATTAATTTATATTCATTGAAATTGTTAACACTATTTTCTTAATTTAAATTCATTTAAATTTATTTTCTATTTTTTAGTTCGGTTTTCTATAAAAAGCGTGTTTTTAAGTTTTTTTAAACTAAGTATTATTTATTTTTCTGTAGGGTACATGCTATGTGACGTGTGTATCGTGTATATCGTGTAATAGGTGTTGTGACGCATGTGTATTGTGTTGTGACGCGCGTGTATCGTGCTGTATGGCGTAGCTCGTAGCATAGTATCATGATGAGATTTTCTTATTTTTATGACCGTAATTACGTTTTCTGTTGCATATACTAGGTTAGGTTAGGTTAGGTTATAATATGTAGATAGGTTATTTTCCTTACACATCACATTTAATATTCATGTTCCTTCTACCACGCGGCAATAAAGAAAATGTACATTCGCTAACAGGAAGGCGGTATATGCGTGGAGCGTCGCGCGCGGCGTCTTGCTGCGTGGGCCGGGGCCGAAGCGGGGGCAGCGCGGGAGAAGGCCGCGCGGCTGACGCACGCCGCGGCGCTGCTCGCGCTGGACGCGCCGCAGCACGCCGCCGCGCTGCCGCACAGCGCGCGCCCGCCCACCGCGCTCGCCGCCGACCTGCTGGCGCGCCGGTACGTACTCACATACAGAAGGCCGCGCGGCTGACGCACGCCGCGGCGCTGCTCGCGCTGGACGCGCCGCAGCACGCCGCCGCGCTGCCGCACAGCGCGCGCCCGCCCACCGCGCTCGCCGCCGACCTGCTGGCGCGCCGGTACGTACTCACATACAGAAGGCCGCGCGGCTGACGCACGCCGCGGCGCTGCTCGCGCTGGACGCGCCGCAGCACGCCGCCGCGCTGCCGCACAGCGCGCGCCCGCCCACCGCGCTCGCCGCCGACCTGCTGGCGCGCCGGTACGTACTCACATACAGAAGGCCGCGCGGCTGACGCACGCCGCGGCGCTGCTCGCGCTGGACGCGCCGCAGCACGCCGCCGCGCTGCCGCACAGCGCGCGCCCGCCCACCGCGCTCGCCGCCGACCTGCTGGCGCGCCGGTACGTACTCACATACAGAAGGCCGCGCGGCTGACGCACGCCGCGGCGCTGCTCGCGCTGGACGCGCCGCAGCACGCCGCCGCGCTGCCGCACAGCGCGCGCCCGCCCACCGCGCTCGCCGCCGACCTGCTGGCGCGCCGGTACGTACTCACATACAGAAGGCCGCGCGGCTGACGCACGCCGCGGCGCTGCTCGCGCTGGACGCGCCGCAGCACGCCGCCGCGCTGCCGCACAGCGCGCGCCCGCCCACCGCGCTCGCCGCCGACCTGCTGGCGCGCCGGTACGTACTCACATACAGAAGGCCGCGCGGCTGACGCACGCCGCGGCGCTGCTCGCGCTGGACGCGCCGCAGCACGCCGCCGCGCTGCCGCACAGCGCGCGCCCGCCCACCGCGCTCGCCGCCGACCTGCTGGCGCGCCGGTACGTACTCACATACAGAAGGCCGCGCGGCTGACGCACGCCGCGGCGCTGCTCGCGCTGGACGCGCCGCAGCACGCCGCCGCGCTGCCGCACAGCGCGCGCCCGCCCACCGCGCTCGCCGCCGACCTGCTGGCGCGCCGGTACGTACTCACATACAGAAGGCCGCGCGGCTGACGCACGCCGCGGCGCTGCTCGCGCTGGACGCGCCGCAGCACGCCGCCGCGCTGCCGCACAGCGCGCGCCCGCCCACCGCGCTCGCCGCCGACCTGCTGGCGCGCCGGTACGTACTCACATACAGAAGGCCGCGCGGCTGACGCACGCCGCGGCGCTGCTCGCGCTGGACGCGCCGCAGCACGCCGCCGCGCTGCCGCACAGCGCGCGCCCGCCCACCGCGCTCGCCGCCGACCTGCTGGCGCGCCGGTACGTACTCACATACAGAAGGCCGCGCGGCTGACGCACGCCGCGGCGCTGCTCGCGCTGGACGCGCCGCAGCACGCCGCCGCGCTGCCGCACAGCGCGCGCCCGCCCACCGCGCTCGCCGCCGACCTGCTGGCGCGCCGGTACGTACTCACATACAGAAGGCCGCGCGGCTGACGCACGCCGCGGCGCTGCTCGCGCTGGACGCGCCGCAGCACGCCGCCGCGCTGCCGCACAGCGCGCGCCCGCCCACCGCGCTCGCCGCCGACCTGCTGGCGCGCCGGTACGTACTCACACACAGGCAAACATACAAGTAACACGCACACATACAAGCACCGTTGCGTACATGTACACTCCCGTCTGACTTCTGGCTAACATTGAAAGACACCACACAAAAAAAAGACATGTGCTGATGTGCACAAACAAATTACGAACCCCACAGCCGGAGACCCCAAAAAAATAGATTTACTTAAGACTACATTATTTAATAATTAAAATGAAACTTGACACCCATGTCTGCTCGATGCAGACCGGAGTTAAGGAATCAATATACAATGGTTTATAGATAATGATGTAAACTTGCATGCTAACTAAGCGCCCACATTGTATTCCCGTGCGAACGGCGTATTCAGTATTTTAGTACTAAGACAGAGCCGTAATTCACATCTTACACAATATATTCGCAAATAAACAAACACAAATGCGTTCAACACACACAGACATACACACACACGTAAACAGACGTGTGCGCGCGCATGCTCGCGAACCACTGACTGACACATTTTACTTGTATTTGTTTTTTATTGAATTATTTTCTTATCAAATTAATTTCAGATTGGACTTCAAGCTGGAAGACATAAAACGTATAAAATGGTAACCTGCCATTTCTTACAAGATGCAGTATAATATCCTTATTCCATTATATAATTATAATTTATATTCTTAACTTTATAAATAAATATATTTAACGTTGTATGTGTGTTTTATTTACGTTTCAAATACCTATATTTTTAAATAAATTAAAAATTACATTTGAAAGCATATTTTCAATTTTTTTTTTTACTTTTACTCTAAAATTTTGCTGTTAAATACTCATGTAAGGAAACCACACCGTAATTAATAAATACCGCAATAACTAAGTACTACACAAGTATTCATCTTAAAAAAACATTAAGTAAGTTGCAAAGTTCTGTGGTTTTATTACTTTAGTCAGCTCGCTTTTCTTCCATACACTAAAAAGAAAAATCACATTTTTTTAAACGTAGGAAAACTATATTCCATGCCTAACTCGGCAATCGAACCTACTTTAATCTGTTAAAATTATTCATACTTTTATTGTAAGGATCGTTAGGATAAAATAATGAAATCATAGCAAAACCATGAAATCTGTGTTTATAAATTCAATGAGCCAAGTTAAATCAACTTCACTCAACGATCTATCTACTCTGTTTACTTGAGTTAGCAATTAATTATTATTTTAAAAGATGTCATTGAGTGATTAATCTATAACACAAAAGCTGCTAATCGTTTTTAAGACGCTTTTAGATATAAGCCTCACCTGTCACCTGAATCATATTGTATGATTGTTGGTTACATACGCAGATTTAATTCAAACTTTGTAGTAGTATTCTTATCGAAAGCCATTGTTTTAGTTGTTTTTTTTAGCTATATTTTAAGATGTTTTTATACTGCAACGCACCTTAATGCAAAAATGCATTTTAAAACGAAGTATTATGTGGCATTATCATAAATTACTACGTCAGTATTAGATACTACATAAGTCATTTAGAAAGAATGCATACTTCTTTAGATGCAACAAAACTGCGTGTATGAGGTAGGACGTAGGTCACCGTTTTTATAAATTTAAATCATTTACAAAAATGGTGACCTACCATTTCACTAGGAATCGAACCCATTACCCAGAGCCCCTCGTTTCTAAGCACACACGTTAACCATTGTACTATAAAGGTGTCAATTTGATCTATACTTTTTAAAAATCTAAATCAATTTTGATGAAACTTGCACATTCCTCTCATTGGAAAATAAATAATTATATAAATAAGACCAAGGAATTGCCTATCCATCTGTATGCTTGGAGGCTGGAACCTATCCATTACTTCAGTGTAGACTCAGTTCTACTAATATTAGATACATCAATTATGTTGGAAATTATGAAAAAAGTAAGTACAAGTTAGTTATCACAGTTGTTAGTGATAGCCAGCTATAATATGATGTACCAGTGATGGTTTCGCTGCTGCTGCTTTTTATCGTACTAAATAATTGTGATGAAGGTGAATTGTGATGAAGGTAATATATGATAGATTGGAGGAATAGCTGGTAAGGAAATCAATAAAACACCAAGTATACTTAACAATTTATTTAAAAGTTTAAAATATTAACAAAAGCGTAAATACTGCAGGTATAAAATGCAAATGTGAATCAGTTAAAATGCTTGAATCTGAAAATAGTCAGTTAATAAGTCGTTGTAAATAATATATTATTATTATAGTCGATAGTTATACTATGGCTTAGAAATTTCGTATGAATTGACAAGAAGTTTACGAGTGCTAAAGCTTGTGCAATATACCTTTAATGCATAATTTGCATACGTTTCTTAAAACTTGATTAAATTTGTGATACAATGTACATACAAGTTAAGAATCATCAAGTTAATATAAAAAATATTTGTCTCTTTCACTGTGGAAATTTTGTGAAAAATATACATACTTATTTGATTTTTTTTTGTTCGACATTCAATGTCTTATATGTATGTTTCCTTCTTATCTTAGATGGAATGACGACTTTTATAAAGTGTTTCTTTAAAAATATGTTTTAGTTAATAAGGCACTATTAGTGAATCTTAAAAACAATAAAAATCTCCCACAAATGACAGAACAAACTTAAGACAGTTAATATAATTAATAGCTCATAACAAACTGGCATTCGATACTACAATACAATAACTTTATAAAATTATTAATTTTATTGCAGTGTTGTAAGGCAAATAATAACAATGCATTTTGGCTGATAAGTGAGAAACAACAATATATTATGATAATGATTTTTTTTTACGTTTATTCGTCAATATAAATTGTATTATATAATATCAAAGCCATTTATAATAATAAAATAAACAGGTACAAATAGTTAGTATCAATATTAATTAAATTCGTATAAAAACGATAAAATTACAATCCATTCAAAAAAGAGTCTATATAAAACATTTTACTCCTCAGATCCGATTCAAATTTTTTTTTTTTACTTTTGACGTAAAAATAAGGTTTATACGTTCATCTTGTAGTCAGTTATCAATGTCGAAATATTTATAAATTTTATATTTTCCATATTTTAAACATAAACTTAATTTATATAATTCATATTATGTGGATATTATTAGTTAATTCGTAAAATAATACAAAATATGTGTATAATATAAAACAAGTCATGGTCTTTTAGATTCAAATTTTGAGCTTTTGACCCTGTTTCTTTAAAATATTTGTGTCATTTTTAAACCCGACTGTAGGCATTAGATAAGGCACTTTGACTATTAAATATCAAAATAATATTATTTATGCATTTCCATACGATAAAAAAGTATAAACCATGATTTACTTCATATTCAGGGTGCTTATTCTACAATTACAAGTATAAACTGTAAAACTTGATTATAAAATTAATTAAGTACATTTACTTATTGCTGGGTTAGAGTTAATAAAGATATACAAATATATATTATTTTACTTACATAATAATGTCAACTTTACATTTTCACATATAAGAATGTAAAGACTAGAAAAATTAACGAATCTCTTGCATTGTGGACCTTAACGTCTAACACAGAAAGCTTCTTATATAAAATTGCATTTGGTGGATTAGTATTAAAAAAATCTCCCACAAAAAACAATCAAAACGGATTTGAAAATCGTATAAAATTATTAAAGTATTATTAAAAACAATATTCAATATGAATCACAATAGCCCAAGAGTGCGAAACCCGTTTTACCCTATAGTGCGTACACTAACCGACTCAAAGGACCAATTATTACATCTACACTACTATAGACTCTAGTCCGTCGTGTTTGAGTCATATTTTAACCAATACATTATTCAGTGTGATGTTAACAGCTAAATTTTTAGTTAGTTACCTATAAGACCTTGTGTTCATGGTAAACATTTGTTGAGCAACAGTTGATAAACATTAATTAAAAAAAAACAAACAAAAACAAAATTAAATTAGTTATTTAGGCGAGAATGTTACTAGAAACTTTAAAGTATTGCCCCACCTCAGGTGAGAATTTATTAACGAGCCATTATTAACTTTACAAAACAGTGTTGCCAGTAAAATATTGGCGGCAACTCCGAATCATGTTGATACAATTTTGTTGCTAAACAAATTTCTACCATGACTACAAGGCTTAAAAAACAATTTCCCATAACGAAAAGGTATTTAGGCTATTCCATTAATACATCAAGTACTGTTTAGGTAGTTAGTATCCAGCTTCCCATAATATATTATGTCCCTGAATTAGTATCCAACCCTGGGTGGGCTGGTAACAGCAGTGGTCTGTTTGGAAACCACACGAGTGCCCTGCGCGAGTCCGCCCGCTCGGACGAGACGGAACTTAAGGAACGCGTCGATCGCGTACGCTAGCATTGCTGCGAAACCGAAGAACTGGAAAGAAAATTTATTTTGATTACAACAGTTAAAAAAATATATTGTAGACATAGATATAAGATTTAATTAATACAATTTCTTACACTAGTTTCTTTGCAGTATCATGGTATTAAGATAGTTCTTTGATGATATTAAATGACTACAGGCATTCCAGAAGCTCCTCATTTGAATCTAACCATCATCAATATAAGACCAATTTTCCATTATCAACAATGAGACATCTTTATACATTAACCTTTTGTCATTTAACCACATGAATAAACAATAAAAAAACCATAGCTACTCACCGCAGCAGCGGAATGCGGGTTATCCCCCACGGTAACCGCCAGTATAGCCGCAATCATGTAAAGCAGCGTCCACACAGCCGTGAATATGAACTCGATCCGCAGCCACGGGATCTTGTAGAACTTCTCCACAATGTGGAACAGGTAGAAGCCGAGCAGGATGCCCGTGAACCAGAACGCTATCATGGATATCCAGCTGTAGTACGCGCCCCTACCCGCGTTGTTCAGCCGCGAGAATTGGATACAAATGAAGCCGATCAGACTGGCCACCTGGAAGAAAAATAACGAATATTAAAATTATACAAATATTATTTGTATGTCACACACAATTTCATAAATAACAAATATTTTTATAGAAACTATGGCTCTGCAGAAACTGCGGGCAAAAGCAAGAATTTGCCTCTAAAGATGAATATGGGCGATGAAGCCTCTGTAAATGAATAAAGGTAGTGGACTCGCTTACAATCAGAAGCTCCACAAGCTTGTTAGCCCATTCTTTAAAAAAAAATCTATAACACATGAGATATTCTGGTATATAATCTTCATAAGTGCCAAGTAGGTACTATGAAAATCTGTTCAGTGATTTTCATAACATATTATGTCCATACTCATTTTTACAGAAACTGTTTATAAATGTAAAATACTTATATTACAAAACAAGAGGAAATTTTTAATTGTGAATGTCATTAAATTGTAATTGTCAAGAAGCCAAATTAAGTTTTATTTAACTTGATGCCTCTTACTGAGTTTTTCTATATCATACAGTTTATATCACAAAAATATATGATGAATAAAGATTGAAAATTTTTTATCTTCACAATGACTTGCACTCAAGCATATAAATGAATAATTATTGAGTCACTTAAATCTGAATGTTAATGATACAGTTATAAAAATATATTTTGGTTATCTGTCATGACTCATAACCAAATCATTATTGAAGACAAACAATATATTATATTTAAAATTTTAATTAACAAAATTGTCCATCTGTCTTTTTTCAGTCCATCTACAAAATTACTGAACAAATTATGATAAGACAGACACTACATTTTATAAAAAGCAACTTAGGTTACTGGAGTAATATGTCATAACTTACTATTTGAACAATCTTCAAAATTCCCGGCACTGTTCTTATATACACTTGGTCAAATCGTATTTTAGTGTTGACCATAGTGCTGGATGTGACAGTGGTCGTAGTTGAGTGCTGCCCGGGGAACCCTGCTTCTGCCATCTTGATTTATTATCTGTAATGATTTTAAAACTTCAATTAAAATATTATGGTTTTAGAATCGTCATTATCATGTTCATAAAATTATTAACAGGTGCATGCTTTTACACATTTTCTATTTTTCTGTTAAAACTCCAAATTTGAGTACATGGACACAATATTGTCCATGACCATACTATCTAATAATAAATAATGTATATTTAAAAACATATTCAAAATTACTACAATTCGTATTAAAAGTTATCGAACAGATCAATAAAATTGATTGTTTGATATTTAAACCAACTTATTAGTCATGCTAATGAAAGTCATACCTTGAATAAAATTAATCACCACAATTATATTTAGAAATATATAGGTACTTTAAACAATTATTGTTAGAAAGTGAGGATCAATAAAATGTTGATATCTGCCGAACCTAATATAGGTACTTAAAAGTATTTATTATTGTGGGTTTTCTACAATTTGGCAGACAGGTATTAAAAATAAAACAGTACATATCGCTTATCGCATTTCAACAGAACTATCGAATGTTACGCCCACATGTTATCAGCAGTGATTACTGATAGTATTGTTTAATTAAATTATCAGAAAAATTATAATTTTAAATGAAAAATATATAACTTGGTTGAACCATTAACCGCTCATATGCTTCAGAAAAAAAAAATGACCCCTTGCTTTGTTCCGTGCATCCACAGTTGCAATAACACGATCGCAAATCTTGTTTCGTGCAACTGTGGTTGCAAAGCGACTTTCTTATTTCAATTGATTATAAACCTTATTTCATACTCTCAGAGTCTAATTTTTACGTATTTAAACCAAAGACAACTAATTGATTCATCTATTTCTACCCAATACTAGCAACCTTTCAAACAGAATTTTGAGAATATCTTAGTTTGTATCTTACGTGTCTTAGAAGGAAGTGTTAAAATATGCCGTAATTGTTTTATTTTATTGATTTCTACTCGTGTTTACCTACCAAATTATTCTCTAACATGTGTTTTATTGTTATAAAGTAATATTTTAGTGACCGTTGTAATAAATATGTAATTAAGACGACTTTAAAAGTTAGTAGACTTTAGACGATTTTATAACTTTTAAAGGTATATGGTAATCATATAATGTTAAAATAACACAGATTTGTATAGTATTATTTCAATAGCAATCGATTACAATCAATATATTTGAAGTACTCCTCTCGCGGAACTCATAAATTAAGTTTTAATAGCGGTGGGTCGAACGCGCGGCGCACGTTCCAGAGCACTAGCAAAGTAGGCTACCTTTATTTTTTTCGGAAGCAATTTAGCGTATTTCATTTTTGCAACTGTGGTTGCACAAAGCATATGAGCGGTTAAATTAACCTAAACCTGTTTATTATAATTTTCGGTTGTTCAGAGGATTTCCTGTATTTCGACGATGGCATTTATCTTTGCGTAAAATAGTATGCTTATTAACAAAAACACTATCAAAAGTTGCTTTTTTAGTTTCAACATACCTTGTCGCTGCTAATGATATAAACACGCACGGCCGTCACCACCTAAAATAGAGATTGTTGAGCAATACACGATCGTAAATATAGAAATTATGCAAAAATTATAAATCGTCTAATACTAACAAGTTAATGACTTCCTTAGGGTATTAAATATTTTTAGTAGGCACAAAATAACACAATTCACACGTGTATTTAGAATAACTATTGGTTATATTGATATATTTAAATTTGAATTTTGCTATAAAATTTCTAATAGGTATTATTTTCACACCCACATTGTTAATTGATGATTGAAATTGAATTGAAGACTGAAGTGTCAAGTGCTTTATGACTTATTGTCATTTGTCACTTTGACAGTGACTTTATTGGGTCGTTTGCTGTTGCCAAATTAGATAGGTATTCATGGCTGTTGCTGTTGCGAATTTATTTAAATAATATGTACATACAAAAAATCTCTTCATAAAAATGTTTTGTAATAAAATGATGTAGTATTTTCCTATTATAAATGCAAAAGTAACTCTGTCTGTCTGTCTGTTACTCAATCACGCCTTAACTTAACCAATTTGCATGAAATTTGGTTTAGAGATATTTTGATACCCGATAAAGGACATAGGCTACTTTTTACCCCGGGACATAGGATAAATTTTATCCCGGAAATCCCACGGGAACGGGAACTATGCGGGTTTTTCTATGACTGCGTGGACGAAGCCGTGGGTGGAAAGCTAGTATACTATAATGTGATAAAGTCTTCCTAAAGTAGTTGTTAAGGTTGTTTTTTTCCTCAGCGGAAGTTAACCAAAAATGATCGAGAGCGAGAAGTCTCCCAAAAAGAAATGCCTGAGTGCCTGAGAAATAGTAGTTCAGGTGACCATGATACTGGGTTTGACCTTGCACCATCTTACGAATTGTATTTCGGTGAAAAAGTGTTTAAAACCTAAAAGTGAAATCAACGAGCAGGCTACGATAAAAATAGTATTATCACAGTTGACAGATAATATTATATACTACGTACATACAGTCTAACAGTCTAAGCATACAGTTAGGAAACTAAGCCCCTGCGATGAAATTATGACGTATAGCTATAGGCACAATATACAGATACATACAGTAAGGAAACTTCATACAAAATGTTCGAAATGGCTCCCCCCCCTCATCAAGCGTGTTTTTGAGGGTATTGAGGGGGATCGATAGTAGCGGGTGACACATCCATAGATTTTGAATATAGTATGGAAAAAAGTTTAAAGTGATGTCAATTCACATTAAATAAATATCGATTGTTTCAGTTTGTAGCCCTTTCAATAAATTTATTTGTAAATACCGTATCTGACTACAAGTTAAGAGACTATTTTTTAATTTCTATAGATATGGCAGCATGAGTTTTAAATTAAGTTGACATATTTTCTACCAAAATGATAGCTACAAATAGTCACTATTAGGAGTCCAGTCTGTTTAAAGGTCGCATCTATTTAAACACAAAACATGCAAAAAATCACAGAACAGTAAGAACATAATAGAAGTGCGATGTGGGCGTGGCCCACGTGTCACTAGTAAGGTAAGATCACCTAACTCGCTCTCAGTTGTGCGCAGAAAAATATTCGAGTCGGTTGTCAGCTGTCAAACCTTATTTCCATATTTATTCATTATTTAGAGCGTGTTGTTCGGTATTAGAGTGGAAAAATGATAGCAGACGAAATAATATCAGCAATCGAGGCATTTCATACCATCGGTAAGTCTTATTTTAATTTATTTTAAATATATTTTATGTTACAACTTCGCTTGTCGTAATTTGTCAAAAATTTATAAAAATATTAAGTCAAAATGAACCTTAAGCCATAAGAAATAAGTACTAATATAGATTGAACAGCAAACAAGACTTTCTGGAATATTATTGCAATAAACAAACGAATGTCGGATTAGTGATGCATGTGGCGCATATCGACAGTATCGATACTTTAGAAAAGACAAACATTATAAATATTAAATTTTATTCTATTTTAAAGTGAAACTTTTATTACATCGTCTCAAACTTTTTGGTCTGTGTAGCGCATGTCGCGTGTATCGCGGCTGCCGAATAGGTATACCTACTCGGCACGCGACATGCGCTACACAAAGCAGTGTTCGGAACCGTTCGAACAGTTTTACTTTTACCGTGGTTTCATAAAACCACACAACATTTTTTTTCCTTAGCTTTCATTTGTCCTATTTATTTATAGATTTTCGAAAGAGCCTTATTTAAAAGAGAAATGGATAATAAATGCAACGTGATGAGTTAACTGGATGCCGAACAGCAATGAGCAGTCTAACAAAGGCCACCGATACATCAAAC
The DNA here is from genome assembly GCF_905220415.1 of Colias croceus. Classification (NCBI taxonomy): domain Eukaryota; kingdom Metazoa; phylum Arthropoda; class Insecta; order Lepidoptera; family Pieridae; genus Colias; species Colias croceus. Next base: position 438,451 of record NC_059539.1, on the reverse strand, counting down.
CTACGGCAGTTCCAAGATTTAAAATAATGCATATTTTCTGTTTGTTTTGTAAATATAGATTTATACTATTCTATTCCGTTTTTTATTTAAATATAATAATATGAAAAGACGTACTTAGTAGTAATAAACATACTCCAAAATGTGACACATTATCCTATACTCATATAATAGAAAGAAAAAAAAATGCACAGAAATATATTTATTTGTGAATTATCGATAACAAGGCTGACATCCCTTAGAGCATAGCATCAGGTTAATGTCAAGTTAATGTCATTAATTTAGAGTGACACAAATTTCAACCTTATCTTTATGTGTTGAGGTTCAAAGTTATATGTATTGAAAACCAACGCCCTCTGTTGTGGAATAGCTGAATGTTTTCGAATTTGGAATTTCTGAGCAAAGAGAAACAAAACAGCTAATATACCTAGGGATGTTATACTAAAATAAACCGTAACTTGGTTCGTTAGGGTACATATTGAAATGCTGAATTTATAACCTAAGTCAGTTTTTACTCAAATTAAGCTGTCCAATCAAAGGCATAGTTTACTTGTAGTGTACTGTATAACTATCGGTTTAAATGTGTGGGTTTGGCGACACTGGTTTTCATATTAATTATGACATTATAGCACTTCTATTATGTTCTTACTGTTCTGTGCAAAAAATAAATTAAAATTATTATTATACGAGCATAGAACCTCTACCTTTTTGTTTTAGGAAGAAAAAGAAAATAGTTTGACAGGCTTAGTGCTTGACAAAGCGGAGACACCACGTATCGATAAAAATACAATAATTATTATATCTATCTTTTTCTTCCCTAAGTGCTGATTTACACAGGGTCAGTAACTGACTACAAATTCGAGGCAAATCAGTGCTGACCCGAAAAAAAACCCTGTGTAAACAGATTTGAAGTCAGTACAGAGGCTTGAAGCCTATGACATTTAAAATCAGTCGCGGCGCCGAATTTCGGCGCCGCGACTGACTTGTCTACTGACCCTGTGTAAATCAGCACTTATATTTACGTAATTATGCACATAAATTTAAACAAGATTTTTGTAAGGTTTCCATTTTTTTTAGATTTTCGTGCTCTTCTAGATTGCGTAAAAAATAGATGCGATCTTTAAACAGACTGGTCTCATAGTAGGTACAATTTGTAGCTATCATTTTGGTAGAAAATATGTCAACATAATTTAAAACTCATACTGCCATACTTAGATTACAAAATAAAGTACAGATGGAGCATAACAACCAGCATATAGTGTCATGCAATACGTCAAAAAGGGTTTGCAATTTTAGTAAAAAAATGCTGTCTTGTGATAATAAAACGCTGTAAAATTTGTTCCCGAAAACAAAAAAAAAGATGAAACATCGTTTCACAGGTTTTCTGTAGATTATTTGGCTGATTTATTTCTTTATACGAATAATAATTTTACAGATATGAAGGAATACAAAACTTCAACGTATGCTGCCAGTATTTTGAAAATGAATTTGCCATTTTTATTGGTAAAACAGTAAATTGGTTAAAATATCATCAGGGTAATGCTGTTGGATTTTTCGATCGTGAATGTGATTATTTGTATAGTGCACTAAAGGTTCATGATCATTATTAGATTATTTCAACAAGCATAATACATTATTTTGTTACTTTTATACAGCTTAAAAACGTCATAGTCGTCAACTCCATGATGAAAATAAAATGTCCCGTATTCTCGACTAAAAACTAGGTACCGCTATTCGCATTCATATATTTTGAAAAATAAAAAATAATATAATTATTATAGTTAATATTGAAACTTTTTTTTATGTGATTTATTTAATTAAAAATTGAATATAATTATTTTGTCCAAATATAACTTTAGTAGGCAGGACTTTAAATAATAAAAGAATTTTTACAATATTACAAAAAAAAAAAAATCATAAACCCGAAATTATATTAAAATAAAAATTAAAACTTGACTGCTAATTTATGTATATAGCCTACGTCACTACCGCCACTAACATAATAATTCAGATGATTGAAATGAAACCTCCCGTCTCAAAATCGGTCCAACGGTTTATACTGCAGGGCGTGTCAAGGAAATATTATACATACATACATAAACTCGAAAAACATAACCCTCTTTTTTCCGTAGTCGGGGAAAAATTTGGGAAATTTTTCAATATCCGGTAACATTACACGCACACAGAAGCACCGTGTAAGTACAGTGCAGCGGCGAAATGACAGCACACTGTGCAGCACACATAGCTTTATTGAAAATGACGATAAATCATTCGGTTTAGTTCGGCAACGCTCCATCTGTCTTTTATTTTGTAATCTAAGCTGCCATATCTATAGAAATTAAAAAATAGTCTCTTTTTAACTTGTAGTAGGTATTTACAAATGTATTTATTGAAAGGGCTACAAACTGAAACAATCGATATTTATTTAATGTGAAATGACATCACTTTAAACTTTTTTCTATACTATGTATCTTTGTCATTCAATGGGGAGCCATTTCGAACATCTAATATATAAAAATCAATGCCACTTTTCGTTGTAATTCCATAACTCGAGAACGGCTGAACCGATTTCGATAATTCTTTTTTTATTATATTCCTTGAAGTACGAGGATGGTTCTTACGTAGAGAAAACGTTAATATGTACCACGGGCGAAGCCGGGGCGGACCGCTAGTTTTGTATGAAGTTTCCTTACTGTATATTATTCAGCTATGAATGAAAATGATAACTTATGGTGTTTACACTTACAATACACGTACTTACACTATGTTTTAAATTAGGTAGCGTATCATCAATATAATATGTACTTGAGATTTACCTGCTCGCTTTTCAAAATATTTGTCTCGTCTCTTATCATGAGCCATGGTCACTTATGAAAAATTGGGACGAAAAACGATCTCACTCGGACCAATATTTACGCCTGACATTTCGCATTTCTAGGAACTGTCAATGTCAAGAGGACAGGACCAAAAGGGACCAAACAAACAGAAGATGAGCCCAACTCCCAAGGATAAAAAAATATTTTGCAAAATAATGGCTATATTTATTGTTCCCATGCGAAGAATATAAATAGTTTTGCAAATGTTAATGAGTTTAACGTATACCTAATCGACTTGAGCGTCGCGGGAAGCTCATTTATGCGGCACCATCAAAATGAGATGCTCAATGCATACGAAGGATATTATAAACAAATCACTGCGCACTTGTAGCTGCTATTTTAATAAATGAGTCACGGATATATTAACGCAATATCGGTTAGTAATTTAGTGTCAAGGAAACGTGACTGAAAATCCTGTGCGCTTATCAGTGTTGTGGCTACTATTGCTAAATATAATTGCATAACTGGTAACGTCTTCACACGATTAGTTCTGTTTACGACGTGAGTATTTGGATTATTTTTGTTTAAATCAAGTTCAATAATTGTGTGATGAAAATTAGATTTAGTATTTTTTAAAAAGAAGCTGATATCCTCACTATAAATAAAGCACAGCAACTCAACATATAATAAATACTTCTGTTAGAATTTAATAAATAAATGAATGTTGGAGTTTGAGTAAGAATTTCGGGACATAAGTAACTATCAATTTGTAAAATATTTTATTTGGATTAAAAAAAAAAAAAGATGCCATAAATAAAATTGTAATTAAAAATAAACAAATGTAATATATATAAGCAGTTTTAAAAATAATTTCATTGATTCCTTATGAGAAAAAAGTTACCTACAACATCCAATTATTTTTTAATTAAGTTATATATAGCTGTTTGGTTTCACTCCTACATATGGTGTTTATTCAATTTAATAATATCAGTCTAGTATATATAAAAAATAATTATCATGGCATACATAATACTTGAATATTCCCTTATTACTGCACAATTTTTATTGACGGAATATATTCAATTAATTAGGTTAATATTCAGTGCACCTATAGTTATAGAATTATTTATTATCTCTTTTTATTATTTTAAAACAATTAATTTTGATTTTATTAATACTAAAGAATAAAAATGATGACCTAATAAGGCCAAGGCAATTAATTAGTCAGAATCGTGAATAGTAGCATAGTCATAATTAATAAATAGTAGCATGACTAACTGTAAACATCAATGATTGCAGACTCGTTCAGCAAAATGGCAGTTCAACCGAACGCTCAGTCAATGGGCTCGTCAAATACAGTGTTCAACACACAGACTAGATTTGACTCATCTTATGTTAAGAGTTTACCAGGAATCTTAAAAGTTGTGGCTATTGTAAGTATTTGCCATATTTATGTATTATTCTTATTTAAAGCCTTATGATGCTTCAGTTTTAGTTCAAAATCAAAGTTAAATTCTGTCTACATGATATTATACAGGTGCAACTTCATTCTAAGCAAAAAACAACAAATATTTTAACAGAGCTATAAGTTCAACCTAATTACAACCACAACATTTATTTTGATAAAAGCTCACTACTTGGAGCTCAGTCATTCTCTTGAGTTTAACATTACACCACTTTTCAGGTACTCGACTTTCTCGGTTACATTTGCATACAAGCATCTGCTTTCTCGTCAAACTGGCGAGGGGTGTACTTCATGGTGGCAGCACACCTGGGCCTCTGGTTCACAGCCATACTACTTCTGTTCTATACATTCCACATTATTGAGAAGTACCACAATGTGAAGTGGCTGCATATAGAGATGATTGGCTGCGGGATTGTGTCATTCTTGTATTTGATTGGGTCATCGATCGTGGTCGCGTTCGGATCGGCGGCTTATTCCGCGGCTGGGGTAAGTTTTATTCAATTTTGTATCTTATATTTAAAGAAAATTGTGTTTTAAGAACGATAAATGTTAGAAGTGGTGCTTTGTTTGTGATAGCTTTACATAAGAAATTTTCAATAAATAATAAATATTAATACCTACATACATACAAACTTTCGTATTTATAATGCTAACTTGAAAGTAATTAACGGAACAAAAGGTACAAATATGCAATTCAATTAAGGTTTCTAGGCTAATACAATAGAAACGCGAAATGCTATTAATATTCAATAAGCGAGCTCAAACAATTTACATTGTCCCTTTTTAGGAATTTGATTATCAGTGCAGTTCTATGAAACTGTACCATATGACACTTGATCTCCACCCACTCATGAATTTATGCATTAATATTTCGGCTGATAAAATCAACTTTTGTCATTGACCTGTCTGCATATTATTACATCATTTATTGTGCAGCTAGTTAGTTTGTATGCTGGAATGCTAATAGAATATTGTTTTTGTATCGGTAGTAAATTATATGACTTTAAATTGATTTTTTTTTTATAAATACTTAACTAAGTAGTTTAATACACAATTTTTAATTTATTGTAATTAAATTTTAAAACGATTATTTCAGTTCTTCGGCTATCTAGCAATGGTGTTGTACGGCTACGAAGCCTTCGCCAAGTTCCAAGCGATCAAAGCAGGTGATCTGGCGCAGGGCAGCCGCGTGGTAACCAAGCAGATGCACGTGACCACGCCGCCCGCGTTGCCATAGCAACCGGACCATTTAACGTATGGCGTTCCGAGAATTCTGTCTCGCTTCTGTGTACACGATTTGTATGATTATTATTATAGATGTCTCGCTCACACTAATTTAATATGGTTACGGAGATTTTTATACCTATTAAATTTAAATGAAACTAAATGCGAATGCGTTACGAGAACGTATGTAATTCCGAGAATTCTGCAACGCTTCAAATGTTTATTTTAACACTATTTTGGTGTCACATAAAACTTGATAAGGTTAGAACCTTATCAAGTCTAGAGACAATTTTTGTACTAGAGACAATTTTTGTGTCAAATGACAATGAATTCTTTTCGAGAACGTCTGAAATTCAGAGAATTTGATATCGCTTGTATTTCCGAGATTTTTGTATTAAAAAAGTCTTTACAACAATTTAACCAATTCATATTATATCAATTTCTACTTTTACTTTTCCAGTATTGTATGATTTCTGAAGCATTTTTTTCATAGTCATGTCTATATTTTGTTTATAGTTAGGTTAATATTGTTTTAAGTAAATTATTTTGTAATAATAAGTTCGTGTAAATATGTATTATTTCGTTAATGTATATTAATGAGTTATTAACGGGGTTTCTCATAAAATCATTCCTCTCAATACAATCACTGATGTCTGTCTTTGTTATTTTGATTATTTCTTTTCTCATAATATCAAGTATTTAACCGCCTATTTTAGTAGCTATTATTTGCACTCATATGCGTGCTCAAATGACGATTAGCAGCCAAAACGATTATTTTCTAATAAATTTTTCACTAATGTAAAAAAAAAATCGAAATTAACATTGGTGTAAGTAATTCTCTATTAGATTGTATTTAATTGTAATCAGTCAAAGACTAGTTGTTAAGTTTTATTTATATAGTATTTTTTGTTTTATTTTAAGTTTAATTTACGTTTAGAAAATAAAGACTTCAGTGACATGATTAATTTAAAAACCTTGTGGTATAGAGTCAACACAAGTAAGAAATATATTTTTGCAGGGTGTTCAGATTTAATAACTTTAATAAAAAAATCTCGTTTTAAAAACGTAGTCGTTATTTTCTAAATATTTTTTTTATTTATTCATACCACCATAATTCATTGTACTTATATTATAACGTACAAATAAAAATAGCATATATTCAAGTGTTCCATCTATAGATTACCGACTCGAGTACATATACAGATCGGTACGCGATTTGAGTCTCTATAATATACTACGTAAGATATATAATCGCGTACCCATCGGGATACCCCTACCCGTGGTGGTAGCGGATACCGCTCTAGTTTTAATAGGCCTTAAAAGTTGCAACAAAGGGAAAACATGTGAAACAGTGAGTTTTTAACGTAGTGTTTTGTGCAAGCTATAACCTATCTTTATCACTTAACTCTCACTCGTTGCTTTATATTCGGCATCATATACTTACAATTATTAACTTAATCACTTCATACACATTTTAATTATTTATTTTACACTTCTGTACTACAATTCGTTGATTACACACCGGTTGGATTTGGATATTTGTCTCTTTGAATTTTTATCAAAACTTAACAGTGCGTAATTTTTTTATTTAAATTATATCAAACGTAAGGGCATTTTGTATTTTCAATATATTATTATTCTATAAGTTTTTACATAATTCACGAATATGTTAAATGTGTACCTTAATAAGATATAATTTAGCAGTTGTCTCCGTCCGATAGCTCATGCTTGTGTCAAATGTTAAATGTATATTTTGTATTAATATAACGCTTTACTGTAGATTTTTATATAAGATCATATTATATACCTCTTGGCTGAGGCTAATCTCACGTACTGAATGTAAAGAAAATAAAAAATACCTATAATATCATTGTATTTCTTCACAATATTTTAATGACTTTGGTTATAATATGATACCTACTCGATTCAAATGAAACTCAATTACCTACAATGATTATAAAAAATACTCACACGGTCACACAATGGTGTGGTGGTGGTTACAATTTGGTAATTTGTAAGGTATAATTATCGTGTATAACTTTCGCTATTTTCCTACGAAAATATGTAGGTATGTCGAATGCATACAATCTATAGAATATGAATGACAATAGGCATATTTTGCATTTAAATAATTATGTCCACGCTGCTTCGTAAATTCAGTGCAGTACCTTATAACGTCTCAGCTTCAACTAGGATCTCGAGATTCGATTGAACAGTGAGGCATAAATAGTAACTGCGGCTCACGACGAACGTCTGACGCGATGTTGCCGCGCCGTACGACAAACGCAAACGCATGACGAGAGTCTGACGCGACGATCGCGATGCGCGCGCGGTGAGCGGCTGTCGCGACGCGACGTTGCCGCTCCACACGATGAATGCAAGACCAGCCGCGACGCGGACGTTGCCCGTGAACATACCACGGAGCGGCAATGGCAACGTGGACAATAGGTCTTAAATTTATGCATATGTAGGTACATCAAAATATGCATTTGAAATTACGAGAGGTACCAATATGTAGATTGTAGGTATATTGTTGTATTTAAGAGTCGGGCTAATGTGATTTTTTGAACTTGGGTCCATGCTTATTAGAAAAACAACATCGTTATACCCCAAACTTTATACCATATCCATTTGTTAACCAATGTTTATAAGAATTAACATAATTAATGCTACTATTATTAATCTATACACACTGTTGCAAAGATACTATGTATAATATAACCTTTTGATAGTAACCATAATATACCCACGAAACATGTTTATGTGCTCACTGTTATATTATGTACTATTATATACTTTTGGCTCGTATGACTAGCCATCTGTTATTTATTGTATTTAATAAATAATTTTCATCTGATTTTTGGCACTTTTATTTCTCGTGAACACATAAAATTAACCTTATATTTCACTAGGTACTCTAGGTAAATTCGAAAAATCAAAGGTTTAATAAAAATAAAGTTAAATAATATAAATCTTTTTATTGAGCTTAGCTACCTAATTTAAAAAATATAAGCATGTTTAGTACAAAATTAATAACGCATATTATATAACAACTATTGCATATCTGGTTGTGTTCGGTACTCTTACAAAATTTTCCAAAATTTAACATTTTTTTATATGGCAGTTAAGTAAATAACAATTTAAGGCACTACATAACTAAATAACTAGTACTTGGTGGTAATTAAAACTACGTTATGTAACAAAATAATAATAAATCTACGTTAAAGTCGTTGATGTGCGTTAAACGGACATATAAAGTTACAGTGCTATTTTTTAAAAACAAAATTAAAGATCGCTTTCATATTATGATAGGGTTAATAGATGAAAATTATTAAAAAAAAAATTGTATTTGTAATACCTTACAATTCCTATTTCACAAGACAAAATAATCATGCTGAATTATAATACAATCAAAAATAAAATATATAACAACCATCTTAAATTGTAAATCGGCATACATGTTTGTGCAACCAAATTTAAATAAACAGGTACCAAAATGCGTAACCTATTTCTGTATTCCCCACCAAAACTTACATCTATTTTCATAGTAATATAAAGGCACTCAGTCAAACACTTTTCAAGTGCATTATTACAAATACTTACAGTTATTAATTAATTTTCTTACATAATGTACACTCATAAGTCATCGTAGCATTTACATCTACGTCTAATGTAGGGGTCAGTCGGTAGTTCTAAATTTTTGGTAGAAAAATATGTAGGTATTATTTTTATTTAATGTTCTCATGAAGTGAAGAAAACTATTTGAAAAATCTAGTAAATATCATACTTCTTTCAAATCTTCCAATATTCTTTTTATAAAAGTATTTGTTATAAATTCTCGAAAAATAGTATATAATATGATAAACTTCATATCTTTTATTGAGGCACATACAATGGTCTTTCCATTAAAAATAATTAAAAAATAAAATTATTTAAATACTTAAAAATATTTGTATAACAGGCAGAAGTAACAGAAATAGTTATATTTATTCATGACTAATTTTCTTATAATTGTTAATTTAATAATTTGAATGATTCATATCTCTATCTGTATGACTTTGTTAAAATTTAACATAAATTAAAACCTCAGTAGGTCATCAAATGGTTTTAAACATAAGCATAATAATATTACTTTCTTATTTGGTAAACAATACAATAATAAATTCAAAAGTGAATACTGATAACATACAACAAAATACTTACAAACTTAAGAAATCAAAATGTCCCCACAGTTAAACAATGAGCAAATCTTATCGTCTACTTTTATAATAATAGTTTAAAAAAACTAAAAAACACGCTTTTTATAGAAAACTAAAAAATAGAAAATTTTATCAAATTAGTGTATTGTCATCGGTCCTCAATAAATCTACAAAGTTTGAACGAAATCTGCGTTTAAAGTGGGTCAAAATCGCGCCCAAAGAAGTCGGTTACAAACAAACATATAGGTGAAGCTAATATAAAGCGTGTAAAAAAGAGTTTTTATCTGAAAAATTCTTTAGTTATTTTAGATAAAAACTATATGGTACCACATGCTATGTTACTAAACAAGTTATAACATGACATTTGTGTTTTTGTGTATTTTTAATATATTTTTCGATTTAGATTTTTTGAACCTGCAATTTCCGCACTACATTAGCAAGATCGTAGATCTAGGTCAATCAAGTTGTTCTTATGCCTATCTATCAATACAATTAATAATTCTTGTAAGTACCAGCTGTAAGTAGATATCAAATTAGATATACTTAAAATATATAAATGCACTTTACATAAGCAGTTTGTGCCAAAATGTGTATCTATGGTATATTTAAAAAATTGATGTATAAAAGTATACAAACATATAAAATATATTTGCAAAATTACCTTACAATATAATTCACAAAATGATTAAACCGTCATATAAAAGTTATACTTACAGATACAATTTAGTAACAAATTTGGTGCATTTAAAAATTTCAAACGTCATAAGAATACTTGTATTATTGAGCCGGCAATCCTCGCTTCCATGCCTTGTATTTCAGGAATGCTTCCACACCATATGCAGCGATTGCGCACGCACCGAAGAACTGGAAAATATAAAATGAAGATTTAATATACAAAATAATGTTGGATTGGTAATACTAATTGTAAGTGATGAATGATGGAATGGATTTAATAGATTTTCGGTTTATTGGAATTGCCTCAGATGCATTTGCTGTTAACTTAAAAACATATAAAAATTTAAAAATCATATCAAATTAAAAATCTTTTTATGAAATTATGTTTATAATCTTTGCTAGTATAAAATTATGCATCTTTATTTTAATCATTAGATTAGATTACATCATATTATTATTTATCTCTATATGTTTATTCATCACTTATTTTTATAATTTAGATTAAAAGAACTCACCCCAACCGCATACCCTACGCTTTCACCAATCGTCATAGCAAAAATAGATGTTATAATATACGCCAGACACATTAAAGTGCAAAAGAAGAACTCTCCTTTCAGCCACGGCAAGTTCTCGTACTTCTCAACAAAGTGGAACATGTACATGAGGAACAAGACTATGGTGATAATGTTCCCGATCCAATACACTATGTTGTAGAAAATAGCTGACAGCCACGTCCAGGAGATTTTGATGCAGATGAAGCCAACCATGTTGCATACCTGAGAAAATTATGAAAAATGTGGTAAAAATCAAATCTCAAGTCACCATAAGCGTGGGGATGTGAGAATATAATAGGAGGGATATAAGTCATATCAGTTTTTATAGAATAACATAATATAGATTGTCTTAGTCTAAAGGAAGTCTAAATCTAAAAGGAAGATGGATGGCAAAAGTTTGCACTGTATAATTGTATACAGCTTTTACTACCAATTGCAATAGGTAATATTATAATGATTTTTATAAGAACTATAATAAACTTACCACTTCAACTACTTTTAATATTCCAGGCCATGTTTTTATATATCCTTTATCAAACTTTAAAGTCTTTTTAGGTGGTGGTGGAGGTGGTGGGGCAGAATTTTGTGTGAAATGGTCAAACATTGTACTTGTATGTTCTAAATGTAAGAATGTTAGTATCACGAAATCGCCAAAATTCTTACACCTTCCTGGAAAAAGGGCACTAAATTAATACAGAATTAAATTTTTTCACGTACCTATTTGTTACGTTTTTGTCTCTAGTTTTAAAAGTACAAACCTGCACAGGTTCCTTTCAGTACCCTGATATGTTTACCAATTATTATAGTACTCGTTACTTCACACTCTAATTATTAATTAATCCAATAAGGCAATTTAAGCCAAGTAAGAGGACAGAATTGATGTTAAAACTTTTGCCGCCTTATCTCAAACCTTTATTATAAGTGATACTTTAAACTCCTTTTGTAATTCGATATTAAAACCATTCGAATTGTAAGGTATTTTAATTTGTTTATATTAAAAATAAAAATAAAAAATTTAGGTAGGTACACAGCTTAGGTATCTACCATAAAGTAACTTAAATATATCGGGTATCTACCACAGGTATCTATTAACTACAAGACACAAGTTATCAAAACTCAACTGTCAAATTAAGTGTAAATTAAAAATTTCTGTGGTAAATTCTGAAGTAAATTTAAATATTCTCTATGGTCAAATGTCAGTGTGAATACGTAATCTATATACATATAATAAATCTGTAGAAGGGTCAATTCTGTACATTGAAAATATTGAAAAAATAAATAGCAGGGGGTGTTACTGGATCGATACCAAGCCCAAATATGTGATTAAAAAAATTTTTGTCTGTCTGTCTGTCTGTCTGTCTGTATGTGAAGGCATCACGTGAAAACTAACGGTTCGATTTCGATGAAACTTGGTATAATTATACCTTATAATCCTGGGCATAAAATAGGATACTTTTTATCCCGGAAAAATGCGTAGAAAAAAAAAATCTTAATTTTTCTTAATTGTTCCGCGCGGACGGAGTCGCGGGCGGAAGCTAGTATTATAATAAAGTTGTATATTCTAGTACCTATTTTTTTTCCATACGCCAAAGAAGTATAACTTCTTACGCGTGTACATAAGTACACACACTCTTTTTTAAATCTTATGTAATTATTTGTTCATAAATATATAATTTGCTAAATATTAGCGTGACACTTTATTTTAAACTCGGATGAACAATATAAGAAAATAATGAGGACAATATTATGTTTTGATTTAAATTCTACAGATACACTTACAATCTATCTAAAATATTGTTTCCTTCTGGTATTTCGATGTAGATTTACATCCATACACAGTACAGTTTGTGCGAGCCATTATAAAAATATGTAAGTATAGGTATTACACAAAAAATACGACTGCGTCGTCCTTTCGCGCTTGGTACCGCAAACTAAGCGTGTTTGAAGGTGTTTGCGGTACGCCGCGGCCGGCCGTACGGTACGAGGCTCGCTTCGCCCGACTCCCTGCCAGTTCCCCTCCGTTTCTCTGCACAAGTGCATTCGTTTTTTTTTTTTTTTAAAAGGCACCCGCCATCACAGGGTGTTCGCGCCACCTCTGGAATATTGTCCAGAGACATTATTTTCTTTTTTTATTTTTTTTTTTTTTTGTTTACAAAACACAATTTTCAGCCACATAATAAATTAAAAATAGAATTATTACTAAATTAATAATATTACAAATACAAAGTCAAAAATATTAAAATACTGGGTAAATAAAATAAATGCTACAAAAGTTGAAACTATCCTAATACTAATATCACAGAATCACATCACACGCCATTGTTTCGCTTATTGACTACTTCTACAATATATTTACAATATTTAAAGAAAGTATCCCTACACTTGTCCCCCAGGGCGGAAGGCAGATTCTCACCCGTCATCGCCATGCCCAATTTTTGCTCAATAGCATATCTATTGCTTGCAAAAATTGGGCACTCGAGTAACAGGTGAGGAACCGTCTCCTCTACTCCGGGCCAAGTACATTCGTTGCCATACTGCAGTCTGTAGGAAATATATTGTAATACTGTGACGTGACCACAACTAAGACCGTACATAACTAAAAATTTATTCAAGTCCAAATCCAAAAACTTTCGATTAGCGCAAACGTAGTTTCAAATCAAATAATATTATATAAAACAAACTAGTATAGTGTATACATCACTGATAAAGTAATAATAATAAGTGGATCTTAGGCCCCGTTTCCACCTGCAAGTAAACTCGCGGAAGTCTTGCATGAGTTATTTGCAATATCGTTTACATATCCTGCAATTTATTGCTGCAATAATTAATGTCATGCGAGAAGCTCGCGGGACGCTATCGCAACTTATCGCGGAGGTGTTTACTGTTTACACACCAGATCTTGCGAGTGACGGGATAGGAATTACTGTCACAATTTTTCTATTCTATTTTGTGAAATAAATCGTATACTATAATTATTTATAATGTGTACTATTAATGTAAAATGATCTAATGAACTAATTTAAATAATATATTGTTTAAATAATAACTTAGTTAAATTATAAAATTAGATAAGCATAATACTGTATGCCAATTTGTTGGTGAATTGTCTGGACATGAAATTTCTTATAAAAACTTTGTAACCACAATTCAACAAATAAATTTTCATTTAATTTCATTTTCAAAAAATAATCACATTATTCCATCTTAAGATCTCATAATTATAATCCTATTGACTTAATAGTTTCTTCATTCTTCACAAGAGCATCCACGACTCATTAATTTCAAATAAACAAAAATCAAAAGCCGTGCAGGCGATACTTGCAGCTTGCTGCGAGATATACGGAACTAGATCGATAAGCTGCGAGATCTGTCGCGAGTAGACGCAGTCGTGTTCACACATGGGTGCTTTCGCAACTTCTCGCAAGAAGCGCTTGACAAACTGTCGCGACAGAACTTGCAACATAGTTTACACATGCAAGCTGCTGTCAGACAGACTGTCGGACAGTTCTTGCAGAAGTTTACTTGCAGGTGGAAACGGGGCCTTAGAGTACTGTAATCTTGACTGTAATTTAAACTCTAACGGCCGGTTCATACTTGTCTCCGTTTTACTGTTCCGTTTTATCGTGTACGTTTTTTTTTCGTCGATGGCGTATGTAGTTGTATGAGCGTCTTCACCAAGAGCAATACTTATGTTTCTGTGGCACTACAAATTGTCAAATGTCAATTGTCAGTGTCAATTTGTCAGTTGTCACGGATCACCACTCACCACTGTTCGTTGATGAAAAACAGCAAGTCGAGACACTCGAGGTTAACTTAGCGCAATAGGTACCTACGATTCTTGAATGAATTATTCGTGAAATGTGAATTGTAATATATACGAACCCAATTATAAAACGATCTCTGGATCTTCTTTCTTATGAATTGAAATGTATGCGTTAATACAGTAGCATGCAGCCTCCAAATTAAATGAGTGCGAAAGTTATTAATAAATCTAAATTGTTTACTTGGCACCGGTTTTAGATAAGTTTATTAGATTTGTTGAATTTCCAAGTGTCCAGTGTTCGCATGTGATGGGAGAAAGAGATTGGAGACCGTTTGTTTACGGCGGCCTTGCGTCGATTGTCGCGGAATTTGGTAAGCTTGCCTCTGCACATTGAAAAATTAAAAAAAAGTAGGTATGTAGGTCCTGAAAATTTTTTAAACATTTGTTACTATATCTACGTATTATTCGGCTTTGTTGAGCGAGTTGATATTATTAATTATTTTAATAATGTTTTAGTCTTTCGTCAATATCATATATTTCTAATCAGATTCTAATAGGCATAAGAATAGATAAAAGGGGAAGTATATTTCCTACATGGAATGTAAATAATTAAAATGTTTTACTCATCATTATTGCTACAATCCAAAGTATTAAATCCTTGCTCTATTCCCGCCAGGCACATTTCCCATAGACACCACTAAAACAAGGCTTCAGATACAGGGACAGAAGATAGACTCTCACCATGTGGAATTGCGGTACACAGGCATGGTTGATTGCTTCGTTAAGACTTCAAAACAAGAGGGCATTAAGGCATTGTACTGTGGGTAAGTAATCCTAGTAAAATTTTAAAAGATTCAAACCCACATGTTGACACTGTCCCAAAATAACGTTTAATATTCTTTTATAAATATTTACAAGCATTTTAATACTAAAAAAATTTAAAATTTAAAAGCCAATTTTTAAATTGATAATGTTGTTGTTATTGCACTTAATAACCTCCTGACCCAATGCTTTTATTGGCACTATATGCTGTTCCTTTGTTTTGCATCAGAAAGTGTGAAGAAACATTGCCAGCATATTAGTTATATGACATACTCTGTATAGGCCTTTTTTTAATTCGGAATAAATACCTATAATATAACAAGACACATGAAAGAAAATATTATAACAATATTTTTTTTTGTTATTATATCAAAATTTCACTAGTCATAAAACATTCTAATCTATAAGATATTAGAATTATTTTATGTTGAATAAGTCACAATTAGTGATGCAACGAATACGAATACGAATATTCGTATTTGCCGAATAGTAGACATTTACCGAATATTCGTATTCGGCGATTATAAGAATATTTAAAAACGAATATTTTTGTACGCAACTCTATTTACTACAGATTTAAAAATCGCGCGTAAAATATGACGTGTGTAGAGGCCCTTAACCGCAACAATGCGCGACCGACTGCTGATCCTTTTTTCTTTTTTTTTAAGAAAAGAACAAACTAAAGACTTTTTTCAACGGCTGGAAACATCCAGACTGAAAAAAAATCGCCTAAAACCAGAAAATCTACGAATTTTGTTTTTTAAATAAAAAGTTGACTATTATATATTTTAATTATTAGAAGAGTAAACATTCATTAAATAAATAAATCTTTTATTACCAAGGCGAAATATTCGTATTCGCCGAATAGTAGGTTTGATATTCGTGTTCGTATTCTTAAAAGTAGTATTCGTTGCATCACTAGTCACAATACAACAAATTTACAACTGTGCGTAAATCCCCTGATAACAATAAGACGTAAGATAAGGATTGTCTTAATTCCACTGTTATTGTGTTCTATAATCTTAATCATTCCATTTAGTTTTATTTTGTCTAGAGTTCAAATAAGGATAGCATTCTTAAAACAATGATGCTTATCATTACACTGATTCTGCTGTATTATTCTTAATACTTATTTTGCTATAACGACATAGAGGAAGGCCTTGCGTTTCATACTTATAGTTTAATTAACCTTTTTCTAATTTGTCAATTTTTTGTTTGTTTGTTGGTTTGTATGGAGCTGCAAAAATACCTACCTTAATTGCTCTAAAACAAATTAATGGATGGTAAAATATTATGTGTCATACGGTATTCATACCTAAAGGCATCGGCTAAAAGTATAAGTATATAAGAAATTGAAATGTCAATTGTATTGCTTTTATTTGATAGAGTATGTAATGATGATCATAAATCAATTTTCAAATTACACATTTTTCCTGTAAAATGGAGATAATTTTGTGTGTATTAAATATTATTTAAAGCTGATATTATGAAATATTTGTTGTTTATTTTACTTATATATATTTACGTCACATAATAATTATGAACTAATAAATTGCGTAAGTCAAGGCCCTTATTAGCATAATAATATTGAATAATGTAAATATCTTATCTATTGAAATATTTTATCTCATACATTATGTTACAAATTTTTTGCATACAATAAAACCGTCAAAACATATACTACACTAGTTTAATATTATATAATTTATGTTAGTTAACTACAATATATAAATTTAAAAAAACTTTTTTTTTGTAGTTAATTTTTTAGTGTGTTAATGATCTGAAAAACTGATTGATAAATAGTGTACATACTGGATTAATTAGGTTTGGTAAAATTTAATGAGCCTGTCAAATTTTAAAAGTTTACTAACTGAATTAGTTAAAATGTTAATTTTGATAAAAACGATAAACGGTTAGTTGGTTAGAATGGTTTTAGACACAGAACTAGGTCTGTGGTTTTAGATAATGCTCGGCTATGAGAATATGAATTGAATAAGACGATATGTTTACACAAGTTTATTAAATGTAAAATATCATATTTATGCTAAATGATAATGAGGAAAATGTTTATTTATTTTTCCAATGAATAACAAATTATCATACAATAAGTACTTAGAGCTCCTTTTTAGGGTTCCGTAGCCAAAATGGCAAAAACGGAACCCTTATAGTTTCGTCATGTCCGTCTGTCCGTCTGTCCGTCTGTCCGTCTGTCACAGCCGATTTACTCGGAAACTATAAGTACTACAGTGATGAAATTTGATGGGAATATGTGTTGTATGAACCGCTACAAAAATATGACACTAAATAGTAAAAAAAAGAATTGGGGGTGGGGCCCCCCATACATGTAACTGAGGGATGAAATTTTTTTTTTCGATGTACATACCCGTGTGGGGTATCAATGGAAAGGTCTTTTAAAATGATATAAAGTTTTCTAAAAAACATTTTTCTTAAAGTGAACGGTTTTTGAGATATCAGCTCTCAAAGTCGTAAAAAGTATGTCCCCCCCCCTCTATTTTTATAACTACGGGGTATAAAATTCTAAAAAAAATAGAGGTGATGCATGCTAATTAACTCTTTCAACGATTTTTGGTTTGATCAAAGTATCTCTTATAGTTTTTGAGATAGGTTGATTTAACTGTAATTTATTATATTTGCTGCTACGGAACCCTTTGTGCGCGAGCCCGACTCGCACTTGGCCGGTTTTTTTCCTTGTTTTTTTTTTGTCAGGCTATTTAAGATTTTTTGTTGATAAAATTTTGATGAATGGTTTTTAAAGTTGATGGATGGTGTGTATTGTTATTGGTATAATAGCTCTTGTATATCCATAATATTATTTAAAATTCAATATTGTTGGGTGATTCCCGGATTCTTATCTTGTAGATACAAGAAAATAATGTTACATTGTTGTACAAGATAGTAATTCATTTAAAATTGATCTATTAATTATATATATGTGTTACAGGAAATGTATGTAATCCATCATTGTATACAATTCCTAAAATCGTACGGAAATGTGTGAAATAAATTATTTTATACACATTTCCTAGGAAATCTATACATTTCCTAAATAGCTATCGGAAATGTAAAACATTTAAGATATTGATATGTCGCAGGCAAGGGTTGGACTAAAGCAAAGGGGGCGCAGGACTTAAAAATTTTTTGATAGAGTTGGTGTCATTATAACACCTTTTTATTATTGTTTTATCGTAAAGATTACGCTTATATAAGCATGTTTTAAATGAACAACTTTTCTCTAAAATCAAAAATAGCCGAGATATTCGCCCTCAAAGCTAGGTTAGGTTTAGGTTAGGTTAGCCGTTAGGTTAGGTTAGGTTAGGTTTGTTAAAAAAAAAACTACACAGAAATAGGAGCCCCGCGAAGCGGGGCTCCGTCGACGAAGATCGAACGATCGAAGATAATAATATGAACATAATATTATTACAATTTTACGGTATGACTGTTACCCGATTGTATCAATAAGAGCTATAATAAAAAAAAAATAACATGTTTTATTACAGAAAGCATTTACTTTACACATTTCCTAATACGATATAGGAATTGTATACAATTCCTAGGAAGATTATACATTTCCTAGGATATGCATGCATAAAATAGTTTTTTAAACAATATTTTATACATTTCCTAAATGGTATCGGAATTGTACACATTTCCTAGGAATTGTATACAATTCTTTGATTTCATACATTTCCGGTAACATATGTATGTCGCAGTGATCTGTTTTAATTTGCTATTTGATTGAATGACTAGCGCGTTCATTCATCATTAATTTATTACGACATTTAATTGAATGGCTAGGCCAACGTCACGATCACTTAACGTACAACTACATAGGTATGTAGTTGGATTGTAACATAGCTCTTTGAACACAGTAGAGTCCTGAGTCATTCAATCAAATAGCAGATTCAACCAGATGACGGTGATAACAGCTATACGCTGTAATCTGTATTGTGTACTGTAAGGGTTCTTTTCCACCAATAATGTGCGAGGAATGTGTTTGTATATAACCAATAGTATCGCTTGAAACTTCAAACTAAATGAAGATATTGATTGGTTGTTTACAAATACATTCCTCGCACGTTATTGGTGGTAAAGTATCGTGTGCTTCCTAGCATATGGCCCGCGGTGTTGCGCCAAGCGACGTACGGCACGATAAAGTTCGGCACGTACTACTCGCTGAAGAGCGCAATCGCCGCACGACGAGTGGACGGCGGCGCGCGGGAGCATCTCGCGACGAACACGTTCTGCGCGGCGTTCGCCGGGGGACTGTCCAGTGCAATCGCGAATCCCACTGATGTGTTGAAAGTTCGCATGCAGGTGGGTTGCGTTATAGTACTTCAGGTAGTTCTAAATGAATGAATGGGTTAAAGATGTGTAATTTTTTCCTGTCTTTTATATTACAGCGTGTTATAATGCGGATGTCCATTGTCTATGATATGTGTGAATGTTTATGTTTTATCGTTAATAATATTTTAATACTACGTAGATAAAGCTGAGATTTTATCAGTGTTAATTTTAATCACTTAACTGATAACATGTTGTTTATTTATTTAATTATTTAATTCTTTCATCACATAATATTATGATCATAAGCAGACATATAGATATTAATCGCATCAGATAAATTAATATATTATTAGTCAAACAACAATCAGAATGAACAGAATGTTTGGTGTTTTTATGCTGCCTGTTTGAGAATTTTGCATGTTTAACAATGTGTAAAATTTTCAAGTTAAACCATATATACTTAATACTTTCATTTTAAATAAAAATTTTCGGACATTTTTTTTCACAATTTGCCATTTCGCCAGTTAGATTGTAATCTAACGGTGATTACAACATTACGGCGACATCCACCACTTGCACCATATAATTACACTATCTGACGTACTTCCGTCATTGATCGTCTGCCTTTACGCCACGTACCCTACGTTAACTTCATGTATTAAGCGGTGTGTTTTTAACAGATGGGCACGGAGAAGCGCAACATAGTGCGGTGCTTCGTGTCGATCCAGCGCGCGGAGGGGTGGGCGGGGCTGTGGCGCGGCGTGCTGCCCACGTCGCAGCGCGCCGCGCTCATCGCCGCCGTGGAGCTGCCCGTGTACGACGCGTGCAAGCGCCGCTTCGTGGGCGCGCTCGGCGACCGGCCCGCCAACCACCTCGCCTCCAGCCTGCTGGCCAGCCTGGGCAGCGCCGTGGCCAGCACGCCGCTCGACGTCGTGCGGGTGAGTGCAGCCCGCCGACAGGCCCGCCGACCGGCCCGCCGACCGGCCCGCCGAGCGCCTTGCCTCCAGCCCGCTGACCAGACTGGGCGATACGAGACGAGGGCGTCTCCGCCATAGCAAATAAAAATTAAAATCAAATACAAGTGCAAATTGGGTCGTAATTTTAGAAAAAGAATCATCTTGTCTGAGTTATTTCACAAAATCACGAGGCTCTATAGATAATTTAATTTAATAAATTTTAACTATCACAATAATTTAACACATGACTATGAACACGAAACTTTGACAGTCATTCGCTTGTGATGCCAGTATTTATTAAAAACTAGCGGTCCGCCCCGGCTTCGCCCGTGGTACATTTTTACGTTTTCTCTCCATAAGAACCATCTTCGTACTTCAAGAAATGTAATAAAAAAAGAATTAACGAAATCGGTTCAGTTGTTCTCGAGTTATGCGCTTACCAAATTTTTATATTAAATTTTGCGATTCATTTTTATATTAAAAATAATATCTTTAATTTAACATTCATGTCAATTTTTATTGGTCACACTACAATTAGAATGGGTAGTAATTGTTTAGTCGCGAAGACAAAATTTTTAGAAGCTACAAATGTCTCGTACTGATTTCAACTCGAAAGTTCATCATTCACAAATTAAAGAAATGCATACCTACAACTTAAGCCTTTTTTATAATCTCAGGATTAAAATAAGCTTTTCTTTGCATCAAAAAATATTTCGTTATAAATCCGGGTGTCCGTGTAGGGACTAGGGATACCATGTTCAAGATATACATACTCCTACGGACGGAGGACTCGGCCCCCAAAATAGAAATATATTGACACGAAAAGCACTAAGTAATTCGTCGCATTGCGCTCATTGTGTAACCTTCGTGACAAAATTTTTTCACAATCTTAAATAATTTCCCGAAGTTTACCAAAGATTTGAAATCGATAGCGAAATTGGCATAACATTTGTTTTGTACGTAAATACGCGTCACCTGGAAATTATGTTTTTTTATTCAGATTCATATTATTATTTTACTTTCAAAGATCAGAAATTATTATTACAGTAGGTAGTTATAGTTCAGGATACATCGCCCATTTTTGCAAGTGACTACTATCAAGCTAATTTTCCGTTTGTAGCTTTATTTTGATGAGACGCCCAATAATTTCGTGTACGAAAGTCTCGATTGTGGTAGCTAACAGAGATAACAAGGATAAAAATTTTTGATTTGATGCTTCTCAAATATTTATTACTAACTGAATGAATTTTTTTTTGTTCAATCTCAAGATAATTACCTAAATTATTCGAAAAAATATTTGTCCTACAAAATCTATGGTTTGTTCAAAGAGTCCCCCTTTCCAAAGTGTATCGATAACGAGGTCATCATAAATGATTACTAACAAGCTGATTTTTTTGTTTTCACTTATTTAATGTTTATATAATTCAACAGACATATTGTCCTACAAATTGCGTAATAAATATTTGAGAACCATCAAATCAAAAAATTTTATCCTTGTTATCTCTGTTAGCTACCACAATCGAGAGTTTCGTACACGAAAATTTCGTGTACGAAACTCTCGATTGTTGAGATGTTATTTTGATGAGACACCGAATAATTTCGTGACGAAATTATTCGGTGTCTCATCAAAATAAAGCTACAAACGGAAAATCAGCTTGATAGTAGTCACTTGCAAAAATGGGCGATGTATCCTGAACTATTAAACATAATTGTGGGATTAAGCACATACTCTTAATATTGAAATCTTACCAGAAACACTTTCTGTGATTCACATTTTATGGCGATGAGCAGCAGAATACTAATTCGTGACAAAAAGAAGCAGTAAGATATTTGGCCATATTTTCAAGGACATGACTGAAATGTTTATTTATTTTTCAAATATTTATTTCAGACTCGCCTAATGAACCAAAGAAAAGTGAAAGATCAAGGCGTGAAAAGTGAAAAAATATATAAAGGAACAGTTGATTGCTTTGTACGAGTAAGTTACTTTTCATTACATTTTTTGACTAACAAATAAATCCATTTTAACATTAGGAATGAAATTACTTACTTTTTCTACCTATTTACCAAAAATTGTTTTAGTGTTAGTTGTAACAGCAATTTGTTCCAAATACACACACATTGATAACTATAAATGCCTATAATTAATCCAAAAATTCAGTCATTTATTCACTTTTTCTACCCTTTTATTCCAGACGGTCCGGAACGAAGGTTTTCTAGCGCTGTACAAAGGGTTCGTTCCCACGTGGCTCCGGATGGGGCCCTGGAACATTATATTCTTCCTCACTTACGAACAGCTCAAAATCTTTTACTGAGTGTCGTCGTGGTAAGTACACTTTAGAACTTTATAGGCACCAGGGCAGGCACCATTTGGAATACGTTAAGAATAAATGTTAACAATAGTTAAGAACCTTACTAAGTTTAGGTTAAGACTAGGCGTTATAAGTTCTGTGATTAATTTTGTATGATTGAGTAAGTATTAGTTTGGAACTTTAGAGGCAATAAAGGCCCCGATTTGGAATAAGATAAGACTAAATGTTAAAAGTATTGTGATAGATTTTGTATGGACTTATAGAGAATTCTATTTCATATTTGTCTAATGCAAAATAAATATTGGCAGCTGTGATAGTGCAATTTTTTTTTTTATATATTCTAGATATTTCGTCAACCGACTTCATTAATAACAAGCATAATGTAAAGAGCATGTTTTGGGAAATTAATATCCAGTTTTCTAGTGTTGTTTAATATTTTGGTAATAAGAATCATTTAAATTCATGTCTATTGCCCTTTTTCTATATTTTCGCTAGATAACAATTAACAACCATTAAAGAGGTATTTCGTAAAATATACAATGTTTATCAGCTTGAATGTTATTATCACTTTAATGTTTCACGTCTCTAAACTTTCTTATAAACTAATTTATACAAATTTTCTTATTGCAGATACTACAGAATCCACAGTCGGGTTTTTAGTTTTATTTTATTTTTCATAAGCGTTACATTTAATGTTACAATATTTATTTATCTGTTTTTATGATCGATATTAAATTTACTACATTTTTTGGACAGTCAGTGTTGTATAAGATAATATGAGTTTCATTTCCTTTTCTGTGAAAGTTTTAAAAAGTTATATTCTAGATATTTTTGTCACAAAATAATGTGTGAAATACCTTCCGAGAGCTTGTAAAATAGTTAAAGAGGTAACATTACATACTTAAAACGACTATTAAACTAACTTCATGTAAATTTATTAATATTTATTCGTAAACCATGGTTCACGGGGCAAATCCGGCTCGAAGGACCAATACACTATTTCTATTATTTTGAAGTGTGATCTTTTAGATATAAGGTTATTTTGTGATTATGTATAACTGTTATATCAAGAAACATAAATGTCTACTATCCTTATTATTTGACATTCAATTTTTAACTAACGAGAGATTATTTTCACAAGCACGATATATCCCTACGAAGAGGCTTGTAAAAATTTACGGTTTTGTAATAACTAATAAATATACAAGTTGTTTGTTATTAAAAAAAATAGATTAATTAAGTAAAGGATTAAATATTCCTTCATTTAAAAATCCATTCATTTGTATCAAATTGGTTGTTCTTTTATACGAGTTTGACTCGAATTTCCTTAAAGACATCTACGTCACGAAAATGTATTATTGGGACATTTTCAATGATTTAAATCCCGTTTAATTGAAATTTTCATTGATTAAATATTATGTAATCAGTAATTTAAAAAAAATAGCGTGTGTACCGAGCAGACGTGTCTGAAGTGAAACTTCTTTGGCAAGATTCAAAGATACCATAATTGTCCTTTCTCCATGACGTGACGGTATTTCCATGACTCTACCTTGAAATTCTACTCTCAACGCGCCTGAAGTTTCACTTCAACAAAATATGTATTCATGTTTATTATTATGTTGCATATTACTTAATTTATTCATAAGGCGACGACATTTAGGCGAAACATATCAAGCTTTTTATAATAATAAGGCACATAGTGCATACTTCCTAATGTACATACAACTAAGTTTATGGTAGTGGTACAGTTGCATTTTTTATTGTTCGATTGTTTTGTAGTTTTATTTACTTCTAAGGAATCTGCTTTTATAAGTATATTGAGTGAAAGTACTTGCTTTTAATATTTATGATCTTTATATTGTAAAAATAATTTGAAATCGGCGGAATAGTGTTATATTTGACATATTAAAAAAAAAAAAAACTTTGGACGTAGAGTGAAAAATAACGTTGTATATGTACCTTTGTATGAAAACTATAACTGTCTCTTTCACACAGCCGAATTGTTCTTGAGAGTGAGAAGGACAGATCTATTATTGTTGTCTAAACCCATTTTTATTGAATGTGCCTTTTATAAATCTTCGCTTTTAACGTTTTGTATTTCATATAATTTATTGCATTTAGGGAGTATTTACTGTATTTCTAATTAACAATGCGTACTAATTAAACATCGTAAATATAAATATTACACGTGTATTGTATATAAAAAATAACTGCGTTAAAAACAACCGACTTCAAAAACGGAAAAGTAAGAAATAAAAAAGATTTGATATTATTAATTACTACATATTATTTTTATGTGCTATTTACTAAAAAGGTTTGATGTCGGTGCATGGGCTTAATACTAAGTGCTTAGTGTTTGGCACCGACTTCAAACCTATTTAATAAATAGCACATAAAAATAATATGTAGTAATTAATAATATCAAATCTTTTTTATTTCTTACTTTTCCGTTTTTGAAGTCGGTTGTTTTTAACGCAGTTATTTTTATTTAATACTTTTTAGTGTATTTTTCAACACGAATCAAACGAGCCCAAACTCGATAAAGTTGAGTCAATATATTATTACTGAGTTCCTATGGCCACCTTCCGATTCCATCATCAGATCAGCTCCATGTCATGATAATGTTTCATCGCTATCCAATTTACATTCGTATACAAAATTTCAGCTCAATCGGTTACCGGGAAGTGAATCAAAGTTACTTGCTACATTGAAATTAAGTCATCGAGTATAGACAAAAATGCTCATAAAATAAAAACTACTAGGCCTAGCCGAATAAAATTTTTATGGGACCAATTCGACACCATCCCGCATCGAACAAAAAAAGAATCACGTAAATCGGTTCAGAAACCTCGGAGTAATCGGTGTACATACATAAAAAAAAAAAAAAAAAAAAAAATATACCGGCCGAATTGATAACCTCCTCCTTTTTTTTGAAGTCGGTTAAAAATGATAGTAATCTCATGCAAGTTGCCAAAACATGTGCTTTTTCGTATTTACTATTAAAAACTATGAAATTCAAGTCTGATTTTGTAACACAATATTGTCTATTATATAGAACTTAGATGTCATATAGTTTTGATGTTCTTTTGTAGTAGACTTCCAAGTACCGTCAACAAATATATTTTTTAAAACAAAACATATTTTGGTTAGTGAAGGCAATGCTTCCATATATTTGGCCAATGTCTTATATTTTCGAAGCTTTTTGTTATGTAGGGTCAGCACAAACGTTATTTTGTAATATACTAGTGTATAACTTACTGGTTTAAGAAAAATTGTGAGAGTACTAGGGGCAAGATTTTCCAGATTTTTCACTATGTTTATTAATTATAATATGAATAAAAAATTAAGGATTTAAACTTTTTTTCTGATATAAATATAAATAGGATTCCTTTTTTTTGGAAACAAGAACTTTCCAGAAAAAATACACGGAATGTATGGTTTTCTATTATATTCATTTAGAAGAGCGACTAAACTTGATTATTAGAAAATATATTATTTTCGTTTGAAACTGCGGTTGCTATGTTTATATTAAATATGCAAATTATCTTGCCTCTAGTACTATGTATTTTTGCAATGATTATAAATCGATGTTGTGTCAAACACAGTAGGTACAAATGTTAGTCAAAATGTTGTAGATAATATATTATTGGAAATATTCATGTTTTTTATTTTACCTTTTTTAATATAGTGTGATGCACCTACAATTTTTAAGTGATTTAAATCGATTGAAATATTTTCAGTAGTCTAGTTACAGTTAGAAATGATAAGATGATATTTTGGATCTATAATATTTTAAAAAACAAATCCATAAAATTAGCACGCGATTTGCACTAATAGTGAATTTTGAGTGAATTATTTCGTTAGAACTATCGTTCATGTGCACCAACCATAAACTATCAAAACCGAAAAAAATACAATATTGACACGATCCGTGACAGAATATTTTACTAAGCAATCATAAGCAATGTCCATTTACATAAGATCATCCTAAGATAAATAGCAATAGATATGGAAACAAGCGGAGACAGTACAAAATGTGCGTGTGACTCCGGTCCCACGCTGGCCGTGCTTGACGAAGTACACCGGGCATATGAAGAGAGGCTGGACTTTATTAGTTCGACGAGCGGGTCGAATAAATTGCAAGTTAGTTCTTACTGTTGAATATTTTTCTTGTATGAGGATATATCTGTGAATGAATACTGTTCCACACAGATGAACGGATTTTGCTTTTTTTGTATGCAGGAATTTAACTTACCAGTACAAGACGTATAGTATTGTATTATTTCAACCTTTGTTGGAGCAGGAGCGTAGCCCGCTACATATTATTATAATTTAAAACTGTTTCTTTGTCTTAAATACTGTTTTTAAGTTTAATCGCTTTATGTTATCCCTATATTTTTAGAAACAAGTCCAGTTATTAAAATCTTGGGTCAGCGATCTAGTGGAACAGAACAAATTACTCGCGAGGACAGTGGAAGATTTGGAGATCGACCTCACAACACGGCTGCTCAGTGAACGAAGGAAATATACTGAAGTTAGTTGTCTTTTTATCTTCTTTTTGATTATACGAGTATCATGGTTGTCTTGCAAGCGCGTCATTTGGTGATAGTTTTTTAATACTTGCATCGAATGTTAGTTTGTGAGCATTCATAATATAATTACACTGTTATCGCATTCACTTTGATTTATTAGGCGTTTGTTAGCTTTTCAATATTGCTTGCTGTGATAAAAACGTAACTAGGCGTAAGTTGCGATTGAAAGTTGTAATCCGCGTAGATGGTGTCGGAATTACGCGCGGAAGTGACGTCACTGCGCCGCCGCTTGGCGCGAAAAGATTCTGATTTGCGCGGGCTGCTCGAAGTGTTGCGGCGCCTGCGCGAGTTCGACCATTGCGCGATTGACAGCATACATTTCAATGAAGTCACGCAGTCTGATATATTTGGACCGGTTGCTTGGTTAGTATTTAATTTTTTTTTAATTATTATGAATTTAATACTTAGTTATTTCTGCCTTTCGGCCGCATTGTCAAGGGACAGCTCGCATAGTTCCCGTTCCTATGGAATTTCCTTAATAATAATAATCTCTTGTTGTACCAAATGTCATCCAAATCGGTTCAGTAACGAGTTTAGCCGTGAAGAAGAGACAGAGAGGCAGAGTTACTTCCGCATTTATAATATCCGCATACAAAGCGAAAATTAAGGTATTAATTATACGTAATCACTTTTATTTTTGTTAAATTTTCTAATAAATTTTTTAATTAATAATCATCAGAATTAGGTATGTAGTAGGTACAGTACGAGTTTACAAGAATACTCTTTTTTTTGGTTTCAGGAATCCAACAATGGATCAAGGCGACACAAATAAGACAAAACACAAGGGGAAAAATAAATTAAATAAAGTCCATAATTTGTGATCGTGTTTTTATATTTATTTTTTGATTTTTATACATTATTCAATATACTTATACACTATTTATTATTTTGTGTTTTATTAAGCGGGCTACTCACACACCTGCCGCAGGGACAATCTCGGTTGTACCTACGCACGGCGGTCGCAGCAATTTCAGCTGTCACACATCACAATTTGTGAGCTGAATTCCAATATTGTTCCTGCTGCAAGTATGTGAGTAGCCTGCTTTAATATACTAGCTGTGCTAGTGTTACTATTTTTAAGTGAAAGAACACTGAAAGTCCCGACAAATTGGTCCATATTAGAAAGAAAGAAAGAAAAATTTAACGTATGTAACGAGATCATTACAGAGATTAGCGGGAACAAACAGTCAACAGAGAATTCGAATATGAATCAATCTTGTTTACACAATCTTACTAGGTATTTTAATCGTTTTTAAGTAGAAAGATTGTTAGTTATTTCTGTTTTTATTTGTATTATAGAACGACAATGTTAAAAAAAGCGGCGATCAAGTGAATGAATTGAGAATGAAGATTGATAGTTTACAAAAGGAGAATTTACATAAAGACAGGTAATCGAATATTACTTAATTCAATTTATATAATTCACGGTGATAAAACCGTACTCTACGTACAATTAAATTTTAGAGATAGTGCTGTCGGCTGTCTTCTGCCCTCGGTGTAATATAGGTAACAATGTGAAATGGTTAAAAACCTTCGCAAAATTGTGCTACCGAAGGCATATGGGGCATTTAGGCACGGTTTTCTAAATGGGTTTCAGTCACCTTTCCTCTTGATGGGCACAAGATGGGCTCAAAGTAGCTTCTATCAAGTAAACTTTACCAAATGCTTATAGGTTGTAACTAATCTTTATATATAAAAATGAATCGCAAAATGTGTTGGTAAGCGCATAACTCGAGAACGGCTTAACCGATTTCGATAATTCTTTTTTTATTATATTCCTTGAAGTACGAGGATGGATCTTATGTAGAGAAAACGTAAACATGTACCACGGGCGAAGCCGGGGCGGACCGCTAGTGAACGATAAAAACAATCACATAGATATATCACCTGTCGAAAAATATTTGCAGAGAAATCAAAAGACTAAGTAAGGATGTGCAGCAATACGAACTGACTGTAAAGGGTTTGAAGAAAGACGTGTCTATGACAACTTATCACACTCCGTAAGTGTATTTTATTTTCATAAAAAAAGAAGTGAACTGTATTTTCATGAATAAAGCATTTGAATGCTATACAACTTAATATCAAATCGTACTGAACCACTCGCTGATGAAAGAGAATATTAGAATGATACTGAGTTAAAATGCTAAGAAACGTGCTCCTTATATTTATTTTGTTACCTTTGTTTACTACTATTAGGCGTCAATCAACTGGAGAGAATCTTTAATTGTTAATATTTCAGTGATGTAAGCAAAAAGGACGTTTCCGTCACAGCGGAGATCTGCTGCCCTGGAACCAAAGAGGTACAATATATTATAACTGTGCTAAATGAAAATTGGTAACATTGGTCCAAACTTAAATTATTATTAGTTGGAAATTTTTTGCCAGAAATTAATATTTTTGTTGGTAAACTTTTTTTACGCATTGCATTCTCCAAAGTTTTATCAAAAGATCTTTCTGGAAATGTTATTTCTTCAAAGTGTGGAGACATGGAGCCGGTGAAGGAGTACGGGGACATGCTGCGTGGTGACGCGCAGTACCAGGCGCGCCTGCAACACATGGAGGTCAGCGTTAAGGCACGCTATTTATATAAGTTTTGGTGTCCTGGGTTCGATTCCCAGACTGGAATAAAATACGATATCAAAATCAGGTTTTACTTTTGAATTCGATAACAATAAATAAATAGAAATAAGCCCATCTCCTCATTGAATGGATACAGAAATCGTTTTTCGCAATTCCTCCCTTTCGTTAAACCTTTTTCAAGAGTCTTTTCACATTTGTAATGTGTTATTTTTGAGCAATCGCAAAAATTTAAAAATTGATTACATTCAGCTTATATCTGACCACAAAATGAGTAGAAAAAAGGTAAAAAATTCGTATAACGTCGGGTTTGCAGTCAAGCGGCGAGAGCGTGCGCGCGCTCCGCGAGGTGAACGTGTCGCTGTCGGAGGAGGTGCACGCGCTGCACCGCGTGTGCGCGGCGCTGGACGAGCAGGGCCGGGTGGCCGCGCTGCGGGCGCAGTTCAAGGACGAAATCATTCGCGAGATGCGCCGCCAGCTGCGACAGGCCAAGGCGCAGGTACACTACTTACTGGCTTCGAGGGACTTACAATACAACGACTGACCGGTTGCCTTGGTTGGTAGTGGGCTTGCCTTCCAAGCCAGAGGTCGATTCCCACCCAGGGCAAATATTTGTGTGATGAACATAGATGTTTGCTCTGTGTTTGGGTGTTAATTATCTAAGCATTTATTTAAATTATATAGAAAGTATCTAAATATTTATTTAAAGTTATATAGTATGAGATCCGATTGTGAAACTTGTCCTGAAATATTTATTTATATAACACATATAAATATAGTGTAGCCAGAATTCGTGTTTCTGAATTCTGATGTTCTTATTAAAACATTTAAACCGAAATCTTATAAACTTACACAGTAACACATAGCTTCTACTTTTATTTTTTCGTCAATCTGATTATGACCTTATAATAAAATGTAACTATTGATGAAAATCCCAAATCATTTCTAGTACTTTACAATGTATTCTTACCACGGCACTTATAAAAAACTCTCTTCCTACAGCTAAAGGAATGTTCGAGCAAGAATGATCAAATGCAAGAGCATTGCTCCTACGAATCGCTGTGTCGCCAACCGCGCAAGTCGCGTGACCTGCCCGACCTGGACATGAACCCCAACTGGGTTTGCAACAACCCCATGTATGATGGTTCGGGAGATGACGGGTCGTGTAAAGAGTAGATTAAATAAACTTTTAACAATTAGGTACTGTTCTGTCGTGCACCTAGCATTTGCATCCAGAAAAGCATTTCGGAGCAAAACAACTTTTCAATTAAAGTTTAGAAGTTTTTTTTATTTAGATTTAACTAATGCAATATTTGGTCATGTTACTTCCTTTTGTGTTTATTTTAATAATTAATGGTTAAGATTAGCATTGCCAATTATGGAGTCACCCTACCATTGATGATGGATTGACCATAGTTTTTTGTTTTCTCGGATGAAAGGATGAAGATAATCTTATTGACTGTATTTTTATTTATTGAATTAAATTAATTTAATTTAAACAAGTATTTTATTTTTATCTTTTAGCCATATTATGAGTATTTTACGACGAAGTATTTTACATATTTTATCGATATCCATTACACAAAGGAATTTACACATTTCGGTGAGTATCAATTATGTTTGGACCAATGTTTAATAGCTATTGATATTGAATACTAGCTCATCCATTCGGTGTCACCAGGTGGGGATAGTGACGTCCACACCTAACGCCAGCGCGCACCAGAGGGCGCTGCTTGATGATAGCGACATATCGGTTGTGGAACGGGTATTGTATTACGTAAATATAATCGTAGATGGAAATGTAATATGTTTGTTTGCTTGTTTGTCTGATGTGTTGAATGGTAGCTGATTTTGTCTATTTGTTTTCGTATCTGTATTTAAGTTTTGATGTTGAAATTTTAGATGGTAATCTATGCATAGTGTAGCTAAACAGACCTGAATGATTTTTGATGTCTTTCTTTTGTTTCCGCTTAGGATGTTAACTAAAAATTAAAAATAGCTTACACAAAACCCGACCCGGGTAAAGTTAGTGCTAGTTTTATGTATAAGAATATTTAGTACCTAGCAAGTAATATCGAATTCCGAACAATATTATTTTTTCAGTCTGTATCCCCTCCACTACTAATAACAGATGACTCTATAACCGAAGAAAAGTCCGATTTACGAGATCCATCTGTGCGCTCGCTCGCGCAAGTGATCGCGACGCGCACTGGCGCGAGTCGCCGGGCCAGTATTTATAACGATACTACACGGTAATTCGTAATAGTTTTGAAAAAAATATATAAAAGAAAGCGTTAGACCATCATTTAATAGTCTATTTCGTTCTTAAATTGAAACGGCCGCGTGAGTCAAGCGACTGTAGATATCACAAATCGTCCAATTTTTTGGTTCTAGAACACTAGAACATGCCGCTTTCATGACGATAGTAGGAAATAATATTGTAATACTGTGACGATAGCTGTTTCGATACAATTGCATTGCATGCAGTCTATACAAAATGTATAGAACACATTTTCTCTTTCAATACTAAGGTTTAATCTATTTTTTAACCGACTTCAAAAAAAAGGAGGAGGTTATCAATTCGGCCGGTATATATATATATTTTTTTTTATATATGTATGTACACCGATTACTCCGAGGTTTCTGAACCGATTTACGTGATTCTTTTTTTGTTCGATGCGGGATGGTGTCGAATTGGTCCCATAAAAATTTTATTCGGATAGGCCCAGTAGTTTTTATTTTATGAGCATTTTTGTCTGTAGGTATTTGTAAATTTTGCAAGTGCAAGTTTGAAGTCGGTTGTTTTTAACGCAGTTATCATATTTCAGAAAGAAGCGGGAAAGCGGTCAATGCGATTGTGGTTATTTAAAAGTAATTATATTTTTCTCATATTTTGCAATTTTACATTGCGTGATACATTACTGTAGCTTACACTGCTAAAACTGTAGGTCAATGAGTAAAAAAAAGTAGTATTGGTATTTATTTATAATATGTATTTTCGGCTTAGGTTTTATCTTAGCATTAACTTGGTCTCTAAACTTACAACATGACAAACGGAAATCCAATTAATCGTCGAGACAGTTTGTAGAATTTCATGTAAAACACAATTAATTTACGTGCTGGGTGGTAAGTTAATGTGCGTCCATGATTTACGATATCCTGACGTGTGTAGCAGTTCAAATGTGCGTGTGTGTGTTTGTGTGACGTTTATGTTTTGACTCATACTAGTAGAGCTATTAGCGAAATGCTGTAGACTCTACAGTGTAGAGTGTAGAGTAATTAATATATGTGTATGTTTTTTTTTGCCCGCCCTGTAGCCCGCCTGAAATGTAGAAAATTACATCCCGTTTTGCATAGGCAATACATTTTTTTTATTTGATTTAAGTAAGTACAAGTTGCTTTTTACGTGGAATATGTTCTCGCCTCCACGCAATTAGATCAAAATTAAAGTCAAAGACGAATTTGCGAATTATATAATGATGACTGATCTGATTTTTTTCATTTGTAAAAATATAAACAAACTTTTAGATACGTTGACGAGTGTCACCATTAGGTACTCAAAGAAATAAAAAAGGTTATTCCAAGAAGTAGACCGGAAGGGACTCGAAACTGTTGCTGAAAATAGCATAGTGTTAGATAGTTGCATTGACAAACCACATATAAAAATATTGTGTTATTGTTTTGTATAACTGCGCCAGAGGGATGGTTAGGTATGTTTTTATCTTAGTTTTTATAATTCTGTAGCAAAATAAATAACATACACTTAAAGAAAACTGTGTTATCTCAAACGTGAAACGAATGTCCACATATCCTATTTAATGAATTTTTAAAACAAACGTTAATTAATGGTATCGTCTTATTTCTAAGTGGTGTATATGTCGCTCGTCGGTACTATTACTCTTAGAAACAATTAGGTACCTACCTGCAGAATCATGTCCCCAAACAATGTGAAATAAGTACCTAATGGCTCGAAAAAACATACAAACCTAGCGCATTTCTTCATAATCCTCTCGCATAAACCATAACATATTTCTCAATAATCAAAGGAATGTTTTCGTGGTCGGGCTGAAACGTTAATGGGCGCGTGTGACGAAACGCGGACAGGCGACGCGACGGAAGCTGACTTTGTTAATAATTCACCTAGTTATAGGATGTTTCATTTTTCCTGGAGAAAAAGTAAAGCGCTATGAAGTAAGATTAGATTACTAGAGGCTTCACATTAGTGAAGAAGCTATTAAGTTTGCGTAGTCGTTGCGCGTCATCTGCTTTTAAATTATTAACCGTCTATATGTACCTAGTAAGAATAAGGAGTCGTAAGTAAGTTAAATTATTTGTAAAGAAATATTTTCTGATACCTTCTGACATACCTAGGGGGCTGTCCATTAATCACGTGAGGCTCGAAAGGGGGGGGAGGGGTCCATCAAAACATCACGAAATATCACAAGGGGGAGGGGGGGGGGTAAAGTAATATATCACGTGTATTTATTTTTAGTCAAACGCGTAACTACAACTTTTTCGCATATCTTTAATTATTTTTATGTCATTCAAAAACAAACTGCAATCTTTCTGGCTACCTCTGAACATTTATTATTATTAGTAGTCTTTAATTTACTATAATAAAATTAGATGATATCTACTTATACCAGGAGGGGTAGTCTTAAACCTCACCACGTATCACCAAGGGGGAGGGGGGGTCAAAAAATACCAAAAAAAACATCACGTGATTAATGTATGGCCCCTAGTAAAAAGTGCAAAGAACTTCTTAAACTGAAGCTTTTGAATCGTCATAACTTGTTTACCATTTACCACCGAACTTAAATCAGTTTAAACTGGACAGATGTAAATAGCACAAATAAAGCACGCCCTATAGCACAGGTTGGAGGGTGCTAAAAGAAAGCTTGAGCAAGTGGAGCAGCTTCCGCCACACAGCTCACTGAAAACTACTATTTACGTTGCCCTAAAAATATCCGCCCACGCTCAGAGCAACGTTGTACGGCGATGCTGTGTGACGCGTAATATGTACAATCATACTGATTTCCGCGCTCGATTGTACTTTTAATCAATATTGTTTAGTGTGTGACTGTACCATTAAAAAAATTAGACGAGTAAATAGTGTTTGTTTTGGCGCGAAATTTCAGTGTTCACTGTTCTTATAATTTGACGTTTTGATTTGTTTATTTTATCTGTATTGTGAATGAATAAACAACGGGAAGGATATTTTGTTGTGTTATTGAATATATGTGTTCTAAACATGATGTTCAATGGATTGTTGATGTATGGTGATTCTGATTGCAGCGACTTTTTCAAAGTAAGTTAGCAAATGATTGCAAGGAATTAAGCAAAAAAATAAAATTTTATTTTCTTCAATTAAAGTACCCAACCTATGATTTTCGGTATAAATTTGTGTGTGTTGATGTTCAATATTTATAATGAATCGAGAAAAGGAATAAATATCTTCTCACTGTCTTTTTATACTTACAGACTTAATGATAGAATATTATAAAACTATCTTCTTCAATCTATTGATGTTAGATAATTTTAAATATCATAAAGTTTCTTTTCAACTTTTTCTCCCTTTTTTGTTTTTGTATTACTTTCTATGTTTTGTTAATTCAAAACTGATCGAATCATTCAATATTTACCTAGTTAATTAAGCCTAATTATAAACAATAAAACTATTAATTGTTGTAGCTAGTAGGTAAGGTAGTTTTGATGTTGTAAATAATATGCACGTAATAAAGCGCTATCTGTTTTTTTTGAAATCACAATAATAATATTCTTCAGTGCTTTGAGATTTCTCCATAAATTTTCCTCTAAAAGTTTAGCTATCGTTATAACATAAGCACATTCTGTGTTGCCTGGTGGAAAATGCTTATAAAGTATAAAGTCACATATTAAACATTTTTTTTATATAAGTAAATTAACTTGCAATCTAGGAAAGCACGGGAGCTTCAAGCTTGGCGGAGAGCGTGAGCGAAGCGGAGCGGGCGCGATGTTTGGAAGACAAACTGCATGCTACGCTACAAATTGTATGTATTTTTGATTATTTAGTTTCAAAATCCTTAAAGAATACCTACTAATGAGTTGGCTTACAAATGTGTACTTACGTTAACTGTAGTAAATTATTTTATAAGTTTATAACTACGTCCGATTTATTAAAATTCCACTGACGCTCTCTATAAGACTCTACGTATTGGTTTTGAAAATGTTTTATCGAAGTAATTTGCGTATGGATTATACAGTTTAGTAACTTTCTAAACAACAATTTATTGCCAAATTATGACAAAAAGGTTTTTTTTTTGCGGAAATAATATACCCAAAGACAAAGGTAGCATGCGTCATGGGGATATTGTTAAAGCTATGTTATTTTGATATTCTTGCATACACAACAGGAAATATAAATCCCTTAATAAAGCTAATGGAAGCTGGACATCCATAGCAGATCAATCATGACCAAAATAACTCGCTCCAAGCACCCTTTGAGTGGATCAAAAGATACATTCGTACTAATTATAAGTAAATAAATGGTTGTGTTTATCTAGTAATGTCTTTATTATGATAATTTATTCATTCGAATTGTTACGATTAAATATTTTCATATTTCTTCATTAGCTTCGTCTTCGCCCGAGTCGAGCCAATTATAAAAATATAGCCTTGATGTAATGTAGATTCTTTACTCTAAGTATAATAATTACAATTTTATTCTAAGCTTTATAATGGTATAAGATTTTTATAAACTGTCAAGTAGTTTTTGAGTAAAATCTTAACAAACAAAAAAAAACAACGAATACGTATCAGTGTAGACAAGTTCAAAACAAACGTTCTTACTCAATCAATATCAATATGGCCTATATTATGGTACATTTTCTAAATCTATATAAAAAATAATTAATTCAACAAAATAATACAGTTAAAGAACAAAGAAGAGACGGTGCGAGTGCAAGCGGAAAGCTTAGCGCTAGCGGAGGAGCGGATATCGTCTCTCGCTTCCAAAGTACCCTCTAAGCTCAACCAGGGGACACAAATTCAAGCTGTAAGTAAAATTTATAAACATTTATGACATTAATTGTTAGCCCAAATTTATCTGTACGAAATTAATTCAAATCTGATCAGACTTACTTGTGTTCTAAATGACTAGCACACATCTTTTCATACATCCTCATAAACTTTTATTATTGCAGTATTTGTAAAATGTGAATGTAAACTAACATTATAGCATAGATAGATTTTAAACAGCACGTTGCTATAAATAGCGTTCAAATTAAGCTATCAAAAGTAAAAATAACTTTTAACACTCATCTGGTACAGCCGTGGAGTAGTAGCTCCAAAGATAAATGTGTTTTCGTAAACAAACAAATTCTTTCTCATTGATGAGAACATAATTGTATGGAACTTCGTAGCACCTAAATAATCTAGCAAATAAATAGATGTGCTAGTCTTATCTATACTGATATTATAAAGCTGAAGAGTTTGTTTGTTTTAACGCGCTTATATCAGGAACTACTGGTCCGATTTGAAAAATTATTTCGGTATTTTCTAGGGTTTGATTTTACGCGAGTATTATACGTTTAGAAATTAAAAAAATTTAACGGATTTTAAACGCGATTTATTCATTATATTATTTTCCCGACGTTTCGAACACTTTACAGCGAGCGTGGTCACGGGGAGACAGTAAAAAGTTTTTAATTTCTAAATTATTTCGGTGTTAAAGTATAGACCATTCAGCGAGGAAGACTAATAGTCTTAGACTATAGGCTATAGGTATGCTATATTTGTATACGTAGTATATTATTGCACGCCTCATAAGCGAAGCGTTGAGGTGGGTACTACTGTCACTTCGCGCAAAACATATGATTTTTCAAACTTAAAATGTCTTTATGTATCATACATTGCACTTGTAAGATAATACATACACACACATATTAAGAAAAAACACTATTTTTAACATTCATGATATTTTTGATGTCATTTTTGTTATTTAAACTAGTTAAAAAACAGTTTAAAAAAGTTCTGTCTTGGACGTCCGTGTGTCTGTATGTGCGGAGGATTTTCTTGTTAACACGATAGCGACCGAAATACTTTACTAATCGAGTCTTTTTTTTTCTCTTACGCTTGAGTATGCTCAGGAATAGAACCCTTTCATTTTTCAGGGTCTGATTCGATGTGGTTTAATTGTTATTAAATAAACAAAAAAAATATCGACATTTTTTATATTTATAGTGTACTCAAAATTCACCATTATAAACTCGATTCTTTATACTATAAGCCAAGATTTAAAAAAATAAGCTGGTAGTCAGTCCCTTAAACCTGCGCAGTTTCACATCTAGGTGGAGCCACAAGAAAAATAGCTCAATTATTACGGTACCGCTTTCTTTACTTTTCCAACTGTTTTGAGACAGTACAAGAGCATTGGCACATGAGAACAAGTGTATCTACATACTTATATTATATACACCTTTATAAATAATCAATTTTATTGTAAAGGATGAGATTATGAGGCGTGCACTTTTGGATTTTCCAAACTTTTATTAGTCTGTGGCTATATTATCATCACGCTACCAACAGGAGCGGAGAACTTCGTAGCAAAGCTAGTTATTTATATTTCGTAAATAATTTGTAGTTGCAGAAAGGCATAACAGTTGGCTGCAAAACTGAGATGACAGACGTCTCAATATCTGCTGAGACTCATGTGAGTGTTAATTTGATACTTTATTAAAAATAGTCGGTGTGTTGTCTTTTATTTTCCTTTAACTTAAATCGTTAATCTATTAGATGCAGGAATGTATTATGAATAATCGTCTTTTTTTTTTGCTTTGAGTTCGACTCATAAACTACTTTTATGAAGCTTACTAATACCTATTTAAAAAAATGTGTTAATGAGCATACCTTGGCATGTTTCCGCCAATACAATATAATAAAATCAATAAAAGCTAATAAAAAATAACCAAAATATACTAACAAAACAACACGAATATTAAAAAAACACTGAAGATATATTTTAGGAATCAAACGGGAAAATCGTGAAAACGTTAAGGGATAATCTGACAGTCATAGAAGACCTGTATAGAGAATGCTTTTATGAGGTAAGTGAATGTCTATTTATGATTTTTTTTTCTTAAAATATAGTTATGCGTTTCATTTCAAAAAACTTAAAAGTATTTGCGAGAATCAAGTTTGATTGACGAAATGAAAATTAATTTGTCGTATTTTCCTTTGTAATAATTTTCCATTTTTTTGTGAAGTTCTCTTAAGCTTTATTCAACCCAATAAATGAATATAATATGATATAATATTTTCCCAAAAAGACAGCAAAACAAGAGCAATTGATAGAAATGCTCCGACGTTCATATCTCGAGCTGCGTGTGACGGACAAACAGAAAAACGAACAGATCGGAAGACTGCAGTACGTTGTGGATACCCAGCGCTCCTCTTTGCAGACTTACCAGGTATGTAAGCGCCGTTTAATTAACGGCCTGGATTATATTCAGCCATTTAATCAAATAGCTGGGCAAATGCTTAGGATTGAGCTTGCCATTTTCCGATGATCTCCGCATAATATGATAAATTAAGATGCTTAGATAATAATTTCAAAAATCTTTTATGTATTTTTTCTGTAGCTCTGATTAGATTATTAAAAATTATTCCTTTGTTTTAGGAAATAGCTGTGGAGGTGGAAAACCTGAAGGCAGAAATATCTAATTTTTTGAGCAGCTCTAACAATGATTCGGTACCTATTGGAATTAGATTTATGTTACTCCAGATGTGGCTTGCTTAACGCTCTTAAATATTAAGCTTTATCTATTTTTCAATCATAATTTGTTTGTAATAGTTTCTTTCTAAAAGTACTAACGACTAACATAATATTTTGATTCTTGTTGTTAAATATATTTCCGATCGGAAACAATACCATTGATTAAAAAACATCTGAAATTCGAATAACGTGCACTGAGATATTGTAATGTTTGGCTGCCTAGTAAGTTAATGTTTGCCAATTTTTGTCAGTTTTATATTTATTTAAAATATGTTTATATCGCGTGTCTACATTATTTATTAAGTTTGTAAAATTATATAAAATAAACTTTTAAAATAAAAGTGGTTTGATTTCGTGTAGGGCGTGTGGGAGCGGGACGAGGGTTCGGTGAGCGACGACCTCGCGCACATTGCGGCGCAGCTGCATACGCTGAAAGAGATGCTCACTGTACGGTGATCTTTATACATGAAATTTGTCTGCTAATGGTCTTTAATAATTAATTGATGCTTAAAGACTTGTTTGTATCACAATACAGATAAGAAGCCTACGAAGAGTAGTCAGGGCTCATTGAAATAATCATTTAGTCGAATCGACGTCAAAATATGTATACTGTGAATATTAATCATTTACAATTTGATATTTTATAGGGCGAGTGCACGTGCGGATTAGAAGAAGAGAATAAGAAGCTACGAAGACAAAATGAAATTAATGAGGTAATATTAATTGCATTACCTACTCATACGTAGAAGTAGAAATTTACAAGTGACGCTAAGTATAAGTTTGTTTTTCTAAATGACCGTCTTCATGGTTGTTAAAATCAAGCAGATGGATCTGGCGGCATAATTTTTAAATCAGGCGATTGAATTATCTTTTTACTCTACCTAGTGAAGATCGTATTTTTTGTAGATTTTGTCTGCATTAAAACTATTTTTCTTTTAGAATTAACTTTAAAATCAGGGCATAATATAATAGGCTGGTAATAGATAACATCGATTCACAAATTCTAGGTACAAATAAGTAAATTGCAACAGAGGGTGATCGATTTGGAAGAAGCACTCGAAGACAAAGAGAATATCGACGATCGCTACCAGAGACAGATACAAGAAAAAGAATATGAGGTTTGTTTTGCTCTACTTATGTTTTACGATACATTAGGTTTACTGACAAAATAAAAATGATATTTCCCCTTCTGACCACTTAGATCTAAAATATTAAAAACAACGAAAGTAGTAGACGTTAATACGAAATGCAATTTATTGTGAAAAAGTTTATTATAAAAAAAGCTGGGTGAGTGCTTTTCTAGGTGTATGCTCGGAAATTATTCATGACGAAAAATTACCAATTGCAAGATTGCTAACGATTCTAACGATAGTATGCATAGAGTTTCAAGTGATCAAAATAATAAAGGACAATTAATTTCTAGCTTAACCGCATTAGACAACAACTGTATAATCTGGAAAAATCTTCGCAAGAAGAATGCTGCGAGAGATTGACTGCCGAGTTGAAAGACGTTAAGGGTACGAGCGGAATTCATTATTTTCACATAAAAAGATTTTTAATTTAGATTAAATAAATTAAAGTACACAAATCTTTTACATTCCAGGATTATTAGATGAAAAAACAACAGAATTGGCTAAAGTTCAGCAGAAGTGTCAGCAGCATGAAGCCACTATTGATGAATTAAAAGAAACGCTTGAAAAATCCAACGTCAATGCTAAGGATGTAAGTCTGGAATTATATTTTATTTTTACGCTACTGTTGGTACGTCTTCTAGTTAAAATAGATCAGCTTTGAAGATGTTGTACAGTAGCGGTCTGAGTATTGAACCTTGCGGTACTCTGCGGATCTCATGGTATACAGAGCTAACTTGTTGTCTCTTTGCTTTAAAAATAAGTCTTCTGGTAAAGTCTGTCATTGATAAATCATTGAAGGATGTATGTAATTGTGAGTGGCGAAAAATTGTCTTTCTCTCATTGAAATTTTGTGTCATACAAAGTCAAAAGCTTATCAAAAATCTAGAAATATAGATAACAATTTCTATTTTTTTATTATTATTTTTTATTTTTATTATATAGAGATTTGTAAAGTTCTGTCTATCGCCTACAGAGTGTTATCCACGCGGAGGTGGTCCGGCTGAGCGCGGCGGTGCGGTGTTGCCGCTCGCAGCTGCGCGCCGCCCGCCGCCGCCTGCGCGCGCTGCAGGCCGACCTGCGCAGCGCACGGGAACACTGCCATCTGCTGCAGACGCATTATAGGTGGGGTTGGGGTTATGTAATTGGGATTGGTATTTGGTATAATCCGAATAGCATCTATAAGTTTGAATATTCTACTCAGCGTGTGTGCTGAGCACTCGTGTCAGAAGTGAAACTTCTTTGGCAAGATTCGAAGATACCAAAATCGTCACAATTCGTTGTGACAGTATTGCCTAACGCAACCTTGAAAATTTTCACTAAATGCGCCTAAAGAAGTTTCACTTCTAAAAAAAAATTGACACGCACGCTTTTATAAGATAAAGTCATAAAATTTTTCTTTTGATAAGACTTATACAAAACTTTAATGTAATCTGTTCGTTAAAAATGGATCCAATCGAAACTAACGATGTCGGTAACATACAGGTGAAGTTCAAACAACCGTTAAAAAAAGTATTTCTTCACAGAGAGCAATCAAATTGCGCCCACAACCTGCAAGCCCAACTGGAAGAAGCGCAGGCCCGCGGGGCCGCACTATGCGATGAGACACGCCATATTGTATGTACAGTTAGACGCTGTCTCAAACAGCAGAGCCAGCGGCAACGGGACCAAGAAGAGAGGATCAAACAACAAGAGACCTTAATACGAACGCTACAGAGCTCACAAACGGAAAGCGCGCTGAACGAGCCGTGCTGCTCCAAGTCCTTACACATGAGGTGTGCGAGCGAGACGGAGCGAGGCTGCGGTAGGAGTGTGAGCGAGACGGGTAGTGCGCCTCCTACGCCGCCGCGGAGGCTGTTGCGGAAGAAACAGTTAAAAGTGGAGACGGTGAGCAATAAACAGAAACTTGTTTGTAGCTAAAAATATGTGATCATGAGTTGTTTTTTAATAAAAAAAAAATCGAGATTACATGGGATTCGAGCCCGCGTCTTTTTCCCTACCTTCTCGACCACCTTGTTTGAATTCCAACTGGTAACAGATCTAGAATATTTTCTATTCTTTAAAAATGTCTCATTTATAAAGCATTTTAATGCTTTTAACTTAATATCGTTGGATTTATTTTATTTTACTAAACAATTTTGTAACTACGATTCTTATTAATCTTTATAATACTTTTTCAGCCGTGTAATTGCAGCGTTAGACACGTTAGCGTGTCGCAGACGAGGCGAAGCGAAGACGATTGTACGCACGGCTGCAACGTGCGGTATATGGTAAGTTTATTAATTTCAAAGAAACTTCTGATTTTATAAGTTTTGAATATCTTTTCTGCTCTGCACTTAATTCATCTGTATGTTTTAGAAATTCATTGTATAAGTAGCATTTAAAACAATAGGTCACTTACTGATAAATAAAATGACCATATAAACTTATTCAAAATACCAGAAGAAATGATTTTTCACTACTCTACTAAAATCAAAGTAAAAAAATCTTAAATCCTTATAGGATACTAGCTTTCCGCATAGTTCCCGTTCCCGAAGGATTTCCGGGATAAAACCTATCTTATCTCTCAAGTTGGATCAAACTACACAATATGGTGTGCGAATTTTATTATAATCGGTTAAGTGGTTTAGGACTCCATTGAGGACAAACATTGTGACACGAGATTTATATATATTAAGATTAATTTTATTTTATATACATATCTATATTTCAATCTATTCACTTCAATACCCATTTGTATCTTACAGCGCGAAGTATCCCCGGACGAGTTACTGGAGCGAGTGGAGCGCGCACACGAGGCGCTCGCGCTCGCGCACCGCCGCTGGGGCGCACACGCGGCACGGGCACGCACTGACCGTAGTGGAGTTGGGGGATAGTGCGGGATACACGGGATTTTAGTTGTCGTTGGATGATGATTTGTTTGTCAAAATAGTAATATGAACGATGAAAAGCAAAATATTGTGGTTTTTATTAGTAAAAAATGATGAACGGTGTGTTTAGGCGGCCTCTACTT
The DNA here is from genome assembly GCF_905220415.1 of Colias croceus. Lineage (NCBI taxonomy): Eukaryota > Metazoa > Arthropoda > Insecta > Lepidoptera > Pieridae > Colias > Colias croceus. The sequence continues at coordinate 394,300 of NC_059539.1, read as the reverse complement.
AATGTTGTATGATAGGATTTAGATGGTAAATTAATTTAACAAAATAACTATATTATGATGTGATGATTTTTGGAAATTGATGATGGTGAGAGAATACAGATTTGTAATATTCATCATCATCAGCCTATAAACGTTCCCACTGCTGGGACACGGGCCTCCTATGAGGGTAATAATATTAAATCGAAGTAATTTAAAAAAAATATTTTTTTGTTTCATTATTGAAGGCAATAGGTACTTATTTATATTCTTATTTTAATTAGTATTGTTAACATTTAATGTAATATTAAAACGGGTAGTAATTATTATAAAAACTGCATTTATTTGTATTTTTATGAAACGCATTTATTTTACCTACTGTAACAGTATTTGCTAGTCGTTTAGTGCGTGATTAATTATTTATTAATATGTTGTTTCTATTTTAATAAACTTGTTACGTTTTCATGATTTGTTTTATTTTTACCACTTTTACCCAAATAATACCTTTCGTTTATTCAATTCATAAATTCAATATTCATTTCCTTTGCATACATAGTTACTGTATCTCTAATGCCTCTTTTTAGTTTTGCGAATGACCTTAAAGTAATGCAAATAAGCTTTATTTTGTTCTAGAATTTGACCCATTTGAGGCCAGATAGTATACATAAGTTTTAACTCTTTATTTTATAGCATTGATTATCTGTTACGCTCAAAGGCCGAAAACGCATCGTCGTTTCGTTACAACACGATTACACGAATTACGTTGTAGGTCTTTTACTGTGACCACATTGCGTTGCGAGCCGTTTTTCGCTCAACGCATTTTCGACTTTTGAGCATAACACATCTAGTTATTTTTAATTTGCATTTTAATCTGGATTGGTGGTTTCGACTACATCGATACACATACATAAGTGTTTTATACATTGTCTAAATATCAATGCACACAATATATATATCGTTTATTTCTTATTCTTTCATAGACATAAACATGGACATATTCAATACAGTTTTGTTCACAATTAAAAAGTATAAGTGGCAACACAATAGGTGCACAGTAATAAATTAAAGACATTAGACATAAGGTAGGTAAGTATTTTTCAAGATAAATCAATAAATAAAACACACTCATAGTAAAAAAATCTAAAATTTATTTACATAATCACAAAAATAAACAAAATCAATTCCGCTATCTATTTCTATAAAAATATGTTTACATTCAACAATATTAAAGCTTAAGACATGCTCATTATGATTCGGAAAGCAAACTTAACACTACAATAAAAGGTTACAATACAGTTACATTGAAAATAAATATTCCATCTCTTTCTTTTGCTTTGAATTGTATGAAAGGGTATGTTACATAAAATTAAGTGATTGTGTCAATAGTAGTGTAGTTTTTCATTTTATTGTTAGGGCTGATTTTTCAATCCTTGGTTAAATCTTATCCGTCTAATAAAGTATTACACAATAATATACAGATGTCACCTAAAAACTGTCAAAAAGTGGGCAAGTAACACATTTTTAAAATGGTTGTTTAATACGATATTCGATGAAGAAGCATTGAAAAATCGGCTCTTAATGTAATTACGATTTAGTTAAATATTATGTGGTCTCAGGCGTTCGAGCTCTGTGATATATTATTGCGATCCAATTGCAAGTTTACTGTTGTACTTATTATACGATATAAGATAATACAATATTTTTGTCCCTTTCAAAATAACGTCAGGAAGTCGCTATAACACATCATAAAATATTTTCATGAAAGGAACTTGAAATAACGAGAGTCAATAAATAAATAAAATATACGCGACAATAGAGTGAGGTGACAATATATTTAATATCACACGTCATCTCTTTCGTACATAAGCAATCATTTTATATTATTTCATTCACTCTTATGCCACATAATATTTATATCGTTATTGGCACGTTATATAACCATTAACTTAAAAATATAAAAGAATTAAGATCAAAGAAACGATAAAATTAAGTAAAAAATGTTTAAGAAATGTCTTTACTTTTCTTCCGATAAATAATTAATTTTAAGCTCCAATTTTGTCCGTATCACATAATACCCGTAATTGACAAGATTGAAAATTGAAGCCGTTAAAGTATTATATTATGGAATAATTATAAAAAAAAAACTAAAAAATATATGTACAATTATATTATGTACTTGACTAAAAATATCCCGATATTTTGGGATCTTATGCATTAAATTTTAGACTGGAGATAATATTTTTGGACTAAAGTTATTCTATGGTTTGATCACTAACCTTTTTTTTTAAATTATCAAATTTTTCTAAGGTATAAACGACCTTTTCATCCTGAAGCATAGTGTAATTTAAGCTAAAAACCAATAATAAATTAGGCAAGTTTGTGTAGAGATAAAGTAAGAAGGTACTTCTTATTTTATTTTATAACGATTTTTATAATCATCCATAGATTAAAAGATAAACAAGAATATATTTAAATGAAAACTATTCAATGTGATTATTACCAGAGGCAGTTGCATTTTTGCTTTAAGATTAACTCAACCAATTATATTATTAAACGAAGTAATTAAATCTTGAATATTTTCTTCCAATTGTGTATTGACAATGATTTTATTTACCTAAAGAAATTTACAATTTCAAAGCAAGTCCATTCAATGGATTCTTGAATTTTCAGATAACTCTAAAATTAATGTGTTTGTTGTGTGTGAATGCTTCTCTGTATGTGTGTGTGTGTGTGTGTTGGAAAGTGTGCGTGTTTAGGGACAAGCTGTGAGCGGAAGTGTGATTTACGTGAGTGCATGTGTGTGTAGAAAAATATCTATGTGTATGTCAATTGGGAGAATATTGTGTGTGTGTGTGTGTGTTTATTTTGTATGAAAATTTGCTGTGTGTTAACGTGTCCAGTTTGTGTGTTTGTGTACATTTATCTGTGTGTGCGCGTGTGTGTTTCTGTCGCTCTGTGTATATTTATGTGTGTGTGTCTGTCTCTCTGTGTATACATGTGTGTGTGGTCACTTGTTCCAGCCGCGCCATATGGAGGCGATGGAAGCAGCGGCTGACGTCACTAGAGAGGGCGCTACCGGCGGACTGCTGCTCACTTCTTCTAGCTCCAACTGCAAAATAAGAATATAACAAGATATGTTTTAAATTTTATTATTATTTTATAAAATGAAAATTTGGCTAAAAGATCGTGGAAATTATTGCTTGTTTAACTTATAGTTGCTATAAAACGGTAGTAGTAGTAGCGGAAACAGGAAGAGCAGTGTCGGGAGAGAAAGCTCCAGTGGAAATAGAGACGGCACTAGAGTATAGGCAGTAGGGAAAAAACATTAATGGTTATCAGGACGGGCACTAGGGTTATCAGAATAGGTACTAGGGTTATCAGGATGGACACTAGGGCTATTAGAAGATGTACTAGGGTTATCAGAATGGGCACTAAGATTATCAGAACAGGTACTAGGGTTATCAGGATGGGAACTAGGGTTATCGGAATAGGTACTATGGGTATCAGGATGGGCATTAAGGTTATCAGAATAGGTACTAGGATTATCAGTATAGGCACCAGGGTTATTAGAAGAGGTACTAGGGTTATCAGAATAGGTACTAGGGTTATCAGGATGGACACTAGGGTTTTTAGAAAAGGTATTAGGATTGGAGATTGGGCAGCAGCACGCACTTGAGCGGAGTCCGGCCAGCACAGGTGTTCGGGCGGCTCGGGCTCGTCCAGCTCGTCGTCCGCACCGAGCGCGCCCGCCCACGACTCGTACGCGCTCTCCGACATGCCCGCCTCCACCCTGCACACACACATGATAAACTTCATTTTATATAGCTTCTAGAAAATTTGACAATTTATATATTTTTGCCTATGAATTTTAACTAGTGAACAAGTGTACTAAAAATGGACAGTAAATTTGACGCCACAAACATAATTAACACGCATAGATAATCCGTGTCGTGTGATGCGCATTACGTATACGTCGCGCATGTTTTGTATTATCCATGTGTGAAATGTGTTATAGAACGTAATAGAAATATCATATTATGTAAATGTTGTGTTGTGCGTGTGATATGTTGTGGTATGCATTTTGTAGAATGCCATGTGATACGTGTTGTGACGCGTGTGTGAAGTGTAGTATGGTGTGTAACACGTCTTGTTTGGCGTCTGATTCATGTTTCATGATAGATATAGTGTTGAAACGTACGGCAGGTGTAGTACATGTGCTGACATGTCATGATGATACTTATTGTGTGGAGTATGATGTGTGTCATTTTTTTGTGTGTGGAGTATGATGTGTGTCATTTTTTTTGTGTGTGGAGCATGATGTGTGTAATTTTTGTGTGTGGAGTATGATATGTGTCATTTTTAGTGTGTGGAGTATGATGTGTGTCATTTTTTTTGTGTGTGGAGTATGATGTGTGTCATTTTTTAAATGTTTTCTGTGCGATACCGGCCGAGCTGCGGCTCGTCCGCCGCGGCGGCCGCAGCGAGCGCGTGCAGCGCCCCCAGCCCGCTGCGGTGCGGCGCGGCGCGCAGGGCGGCGCGCGCGCACACCGCGCCGCCCGCCGCCGCCACGCGCCGCACCGCCCAGCGCCAGCGGGACGCGCCGCCCTCCAGCACCTCCCTGTTAACGAGAAATACATATTAGATACACTGCTTTATAATCTAAGATCCCCCAGCATTGCAAAATTTTGGTTAGAGCAAAAAAAAAAAAACGATGAACGCACGAAAATGATGTGCCATCTCGCCCCATTAAGCCGATAAGCTGTAAAAGATTAATTAAGGTTGCGTTTTTAATTTAACAATTGCGTAACTATGTGGAAAGTCAACCTATAATCAACTGGCGAACTGAACTAATGTTCACTATATTTTATACAAGCATGAAAAAAATTATTGTGTAAATTCCATGAGGCGCACACAACAAGTCACCAAACATTAGTCAACAGCCACCAACACTTAGCCAGTTGTCAGCACTAGTTCGATACTGACCCGAGCGCGATGGCGTGCGGCAGGCGCACGTCGAGCGTCCAGGCGAGCAGCGCCAGCAGCTGCGCGCACAGCCCGAGCGCCGCGCTGCTGCGGTGCACGGGGTTCGCCCACGGCGCCACGCCGCCGGCCTCCTTGTTCGCTGACGCTGACAAAATATGAATTTTTCTATCAGAGTTTATTAAAAACCACATAATATAGAGAAATAATAAATCTAACTAAAAAAAATACAGTTGAACAAGATAAACTCATGAAATTATTGTACAGCCTGTAGCTGTAAGCAGATCTGATAAGTATACAAAGATTGAATTAAATCTCTCCATATCAAGCGAGTCAAAATACAGCCTAAAGGATTCAGTTACATACAAATTACGTAATGAAGGGTGTTAAAAACTAAAATGGATTAAGTAAAGTAAGAAATACATGACTTTAACTTCCCTTTAAATCTGAAACCTGAAACTTACCCCACGCTTGAATACTAGAGTAGTCTCCATCAATATCCACATATGGTGCTACAATGTGCAGCTGTGGTCTTTTCGGTGGCTCCTCCTCAGCATCATCACCAACAAACTCCATGTCTTCTATACTGTCACTGAAATTGATAAAATTTTTATTAAAATAGTAAATGACATTTTAATTATTCTGCAAACAATTTAAATAGAGACTATAACATGGAAGAATAGAGAAGACATTCTAATTTATTACAAATAATAATAAATACACTTTACTCAGGAGCAAGTAAATACAAATTTATCTTTATAGATATAAATCCCAACAGCGGAATCAAAATAACCTACAAACAAAGCCTTTGCAGACAAAAGTCTAAAATAAAAATATTAGTGTTAATATATTACCTGGAATCATAACTGATGTACACTGGAAAGATATATCTGTTCAGCTGCCGTATCCTGGAACGTCTCAACGCAGCCAGCGACTGCGCCTGATCATTGTATGTACTGATCTTCTTTTGCAGCTCATATCGCTGCGACTGAGCATGCTTACCCAAACTCGACACTCGCTTTTGATACCTTGGCAATTTCAACCTTAACTCATTGTTATAAGTCACTAAATCACTCAGTTCCTTTTTTATTGAACTAATATTGTTCTTTCTTTGGTCTATCGCTAATCGTAACAAGTCTAACTTGTCTCTAGATCTCTTTGTTTCTGTCACCAGGATGTCCTTCTTTAATTTTGGTGCTAGCAACTTTTCACATCTGTCCAATATATGCTGTCTATTTAACTTTAATCTCATTAACTTCACTTGTTTGTCAGAGAATCTGAAAGAAAGAATTGACGCTATAAATGGTGAGCAATAAGCATAAAAAAATAGACATAAAAATAATTTTTTTAGCCATCAGCACTACTACTACACATTTTAATGCTGTCATGTGCCAGTGTGGATTGAATGATTTGATTGTGTTGTTGTTACTGGATACAAATAAGAAAAAATGTGTATTATATTGTAAGAATCCAATTTCAGAAGGGCAAATGCATATACAGAAAATAAATCAGTGGAACGTACATTATTTGCATCTATTATCTATTTCAAAGCTATATTTAGACAAGAGCTGCATAGGTCAGGTATATGAACGTCTCAATATAATTATGTATACTTCAATCTTTCCTCTGCTAAGAGTTTTATAATTGTTTCCTGTTGCTATTATCAAATCTAGGTTACTAGTGCATGATAACAAACCCAAGGAAATATAATTTAATTAAAAATATAAGGCCATATGTTTATTTCCGCAAACTACGACATGAGTACACATAGTGATGTTATGTTCATTTCATTTAGTAAAAAGATAGTTCTATCATTCACTTCCATATAGGTTAATATAAGCTATGTGTCATAAAAATAATATAAATGCAAATAACTTACTTATCTGAATAAGGCAATGATGAGTGCACGAAACTGCCACTTCTCACACATTCTGCGCAATAGAAATTTCTTTTAACCGTATAGCAAAGCACACATTTTGTATAATGTCCATCACTTTCCGTGGAGGAAACTCTAAAGTCCCGTGGCGCTTCACTTTCCGCTAAATAACTCATCGCTACACTTTTTCGAATTTCACAAACATTGCAATTTGCAATGCAAAACCGCGATTGGAAAATTGGAAATGAATACAAAAACCTGTCACTCAGCTCATCAGCTGTGATGAGTGAAAGGCGAAAATGTCAGATATGGCGACATTGACATTGACAAATTGAATTGAGCAAATATTTTCCATTTCATCCACAATTTCATCCACTGAAGCAGATAATGATAATATTATATGAAATAATATTTATTTATTTATCTTGCATGTAAAATTTAATTAATATGTCAACATGTTAACAGTAAGGTTTCTTGAGCGCTATCTAGTGACAGATTGACGTGCAATTCGCACTCCAGACACTTTATAATTGTAATAAAATGGTTACTGTAAACAAACACAGATGGCGTAATGATACAAAAGCAAAAGCAAAACTATGTAACTGAGTATGTAACACTACGACCACAGACTAATAATAATATACTACTACGACCTACAAAACGCTGCGTAATGCCGAATGCGTCATGATACTATCACGTAAATTTATAGGATTTATAATTAAATCATTTTTTACTAAACGTGAGACACACCCCACCCCACATACCTATACCGTACCTACCAATCAAAATTAATTTACCTATATCGTCACTGTGTGGAATTTAAAAGAAAAGGCGGACGGCAATATTATAATTACCTCCATTCATTGACCGTGTAATTGATACCTAAGAAGTTTTACAATATTTTATGAGTATCAAAAAATCTAACCAGTTTTACTGAATACTAGCTTTCCGCCCCCGGGTTCACCCGCGTTTTTAAAGGAAACCCGCATAGTTTCCGTTTCCGTGGGATTTCCGGGATAAAACCTATCCTATGTGTTAATACAAGTTGTGTGCTAAATTTCATTGTAATCGGTTCAGTAGTTTATGCGTGAAAACCATAGGTACATACATACATGATACATACAAACCTTTCCTCTTTATAATATTAGTATAGATTACCTAAGTACATACAGTGTTCACTCTACACTGTTCAGGTATACAGTCAGTCTATATTAACGTTTAAAACACACTGCATGATAAAAATTGCATTCAGCCGTGCGTTGAAAATATGATAATAATATTATGCGATAGTGTAAAAGCACAGGAAAAGAGTGAGTGCTCGGGAACGGTACATAAAATTACACCCGTCAGGTAGACGGAGATTCCACTTAATTTATCCCGGCTTTTTCATAAAATCGTGTGTAAAATGCGACGGGCGGTCCGTTCGTTAGAGTCTGTGATTGCGGGATTGCTAATGGAATTAATAATTCACCACATCACATGCAAAAAATTCACCCTTACCGCAAAAGCAAATATTGAAACACTTTGAAATATTTGATGTTAGGAATATAGGACGCTGCCGTGTCGAAATTTGTTAATTCAATTGAATTAATTACTTGTACATTTTACAATATGGTAAAAATGTTATAGGTAAAAGGAATTGTCGGAAAATTTGAATTTAGGTTATTTACCTATAGCCTAGGTACTTACCACACAGTTTCGCAACAGTAGAAAAAGAAAAAAAATGCTCTATAATGATTACCAACAAAAACACTTCATTTTTATTCTACTATCACCCTCGTCAGATAACCCAAACACTCATTAATTATTATCACCTAAATTTAATGATTTAGTGCGGATGTATACCTATTTAATAGTAGGATCACTAATTTATCAAATGTTTCGTTTTTTATCGAAGAATGAAACAGAATAGGAACTTACTTTTCATTTTCCCGCCAATGTTCAACGTAATCGCAAAACCACAGATAAATATTTTGTTTGCTTATTATAGGTCTCGTTATAGGTACTTAATTAAAACAATATAAACGAGCGGATAATCTGTGAAAATACGAGAACAGACCACACATTAATATAATTGAGAACATTGTGTGTTTTTAAATGTGCCGTGTAATAGTCTGTGGGTTGTAAGGGAATATGTCCCGGGACAATGGGCCAAAGGTTTTATGGCGAAGCCCGGGGCACATAAAAATGATTTATGCAATCACCGTATCTTAATCCGTTCTTTGTAGTGCAAGTTTATACTTTATACTTTAGTGATTTTTTAATAAAATAAACATCAAAGTTTAGGTACTACCTAGTAAATAATACTTTTTGTTTTAGAACTTTATATAATTTCATTGAGCATTACAAAATTATTCAAATTTTATATTTTATTATTAGTTATATTAGTTACTTATTTATTTCTTGAAAAGTGTGTAAAGAGCCTACGTTTTAAAAAACAATTCTAGCTAATTTCCTTTGCATATAAGATTTTGTAATTAAAAAAAAAGATTTCCGGATTAATTTAAAGAAGAATTCTATTAAAAATAACCTCGTATAGCTCGTATGGTAAAATATAAGTAATTTAATTAAAACTTAAGGATGAAGGTAGGTTCGTCTTAATAATTGAGAATTTCAATAAAACATTTAGGTACTTGAAACTTTCATATTTCTTGGTTATTATTAACTTTATGAATTCGTCTAATTTTAAATACGTTCAGCCAACAAAAATGTGATCATAATGAATTTATTTTTATAAGGATGTGTATTCACGAGACGATTAACAGCTGATAGTCGCTTATAGCAGTTTCCAAGTAAAATAGCTTTAAGTAGGAATAGAATTTTCTATTCAATTTTTTTATTGCTGAACACTAAGTTCCACTAGGCTAGTTTTTTTGACCGTTATTAAATTTGCCTAAATACGTACCAAAAAGAGGAAACTTATATATAGGTCGAATGTAGATAGTTATTGACGACGGGGCGTGTGTAAATGGGTGTACGTGCGCTTTCGAAACTTTGTCAAGTTTGTTTTTGTAATAGTTTCTAACTAATTATACGGCACACCAACACTACCGAGCGCAGAAAGTTGACTTTTCGAAGATTGGTTTATTTTGTAAGATCCACTAGAATATTGAAGAAAATTTCATTAGGAAGGTACTCTTAGAATTAAAAGTAAAGTATTTAATTACTTATTAAAATGCCACAGAGACAACTTAGGTATTATGCCAACATTTCGTGTAACAAATACTTGACAATAACCACAGACAATACGTTGTTGTATTATTTTTCTGACAGTAAGTAGCTTAATAACTTTCTTCAAAACGAAAAAAAATATAGGTACTTTTTCAAATTATAATCTAACCGAATGTCAAATATCGATTCATTTTGCTATTTTGCTCTTAAACGAATCATTTAAATATAAATATTTACACTATTTAACAATTTTCATTTAAAATTTAAAACACAAATGAGAACATTGAACTGTAAGATCGCAAGTTCGTCCCAAAATCGCACATAGCCACTTAGCCTAAACGTCTCAACGAGCGTAAAAAAACGCATTAAAAAGTTGTACTGTACGTTCGCAATGCCTTTATTTGTTCAATTTCATTTAAAGTTAACTGAAAGTGGACTGAACTCGGGCTGTAATGCAGTAAATAAGATTGAATTTAGATCGTTAGATTGTGTTATAAAACGATTTCATGGCCGTATCGGAGGGACGAAATTAAATTGAAGATATCATAAATTTTAAACGTCGTTTGTTTTTAAAGTTTATTGCATTAAAAGGGCTGCTTTTTTAAGTTTGCAGTGAGAATGCATCTAAGTACCTACTAAATATTAAACAAATAGGTAACCGAGCAACTAAGCAATAATAACAATTTTGGAATATAGATAGCGATATCTAATATTTATATAAAAAAAAAATAACCTTTTATTCCTTATTATTTTGCCTGTGTTTAAGCTCTACGTTTTGTTTTTAATTCCAATCCATTTCATATCTAATAAATATATCACCAACAGATCGATCAAAGAGACGCGTAACGCGGCGGGACATTACTATCCAATCAACCTTCGCAAACATAGACGAATGAAGGAAAATAAAGAAGAAAATACTCCGCCATTACCTAAAGATAAACAAATGTCGCGTGCAAATAGTATTAGTATAAAGTATAAAGTATAAACTGTCGAGATTTCGTTTAATTTTAACGTGTTATTCTAAAGCTAGTCATTCGTTTCGTAGTTTAATTTGCGCCAGAAGCACAGTAAATGTAAGTAAACTATATATTTTGTTATAATATTATTAATACAAGGGAAAACTGCATCGTTTAATGAAAATCCGTTCAGATTAAGTAGTAAGATTGAATAACAGACACATATGCCTCTATGTAGCCATCAAATATGAAAATTTCACATTTCTAATACTATAGTCATTCTAATCATTTTTCATTCGATCGATAGTAATAAACACGTTTCCACTTTTATGGCTGGACTTTTTTCGAGTGCAAAAAAGCATTTTGTCTCTTTTTATAAGCACTAGTGCTAAATGCTTTTTATGACTATGCCTATTTCTGTACGAGGTATATTTGTATAAAAAATATATTTAATTACATATATGTAAAGTTTCATAATATTTGGACCTGTTCGTTTAAAACTAAGAACCTATTTATACACGCACTTTTCGCATTACTCAAGTAATTGTTGGAAAATTAAAAATAATTGGCCCAATCCTGTGTAAAGTTGCTCAAATAAAATAATACATTTTAATATAATGACGACTGACTTATATGTAGAGTTATTAAATATAGTTAGTTTATTTGTCCATGATGTAGATGTAACACAGTGTGACAAATTTTAAGGTAATTGTTCACGTTTGGTATACCTACTCAAATAATTGACAACAATAAAGCAAAATTAGCAAACATCTAACGTATTTTGTCCATTATATCTTAAATTCTCATACTTTCACCACCCCGTTGCCTCGTCCATAGTTTCATGGTCTTCCCGCGGTTATGAGCGGTATCATTACGGTTCGATCAGCAGCAGCAAATAGTTATTTACTTCCATTATTTGTCGCGGCGGGAAATATTGCGCTAGAACTCTCTCGAACGTATCTTGTTTACAGAACGATCTCAGGTGTAATAAGCGTGGAATGAGGTTTTTAAACGTAAGATAATACGATATCTGGGTAGAAATTACGTTGTTATTGCTCTTGGAAAGATTTAAGTTTGCCACTAAGTTTAATATACTTACTTAGGTATTGTGTAATCATAAGGAGCGGTCTTTTGGTTAGGTATAGGGGCTTTTTAATGTCAAGAATAATGTAGCTATTGGTGAAAGGTCCCAAGCTTAAAGGCATAGCTGGTATACACAATATTTCAAATTGAATGAAAAGATAAAGAGTTGCCATATAAACTTATGTCAAGCCATAATCGTTGACGACGCGGACGGTATAAATCTGTCCAAAAATTATTTACACGACCGTGATAAACGCAGGTAGGGAGAAGCATGAGTTATAAGGATTTTTATGGCGTCACTTTTTATGGAAATCCCGCACCCCCTCCCCGGGGGCCTCCCCCGGATGATAATTTTGATAATTCCAACTTCATGGCGTGACACTTATTTTTTTGCTGTTGGCAATTTTTAATTCATCAAATTTTTTATTATACTAATCATTCGCGGTCCAATTATAACTTTTTATGATAGTTGAATTCTGTGGTTGAATAATTATAAAAATGTTATGTGCATCATTGTGATGTTTAATTTGAAGGAGTAATATGGTTATTTTAGGAACAGTAGGTACTTCAATAAAAATCGTACTAGGTACATAATACATATATGGGATGTAATGGGACATATTTTTAGCATTAACATGTACATTAAAAATATTTTGTTCGAACAAATCGACTGTATCATTTTTTCTTCATGGGAAAATAATATGAAGTAGAGCAGGCAGCGCAACATTTTCGTAATTTTACGCTAAAGTAAATTGCATTTAACATTTTAAAACATATTCATAGCGAAGTGTTGAGGCTGAAGAACGCAAGTGAATTTTGTAAAAAATATATACTTAGGTATTTATTCAGTTTGTGCCAGAATTAACGAGATGAAATATCGCTCAACTGCGCATATTATTATGTTTGTAACATATTCGCAAAATAAACTTCGTATAGATAACAGCAAGTATAGGCACACAGTAACATAAAAGGATTTATTAATTTTTTTTATTTTTAAACATAAAAACTATTATTATTATTTTATTAAATGCGATTAAACCACAGATTAATAAAAAGTTAGGATTAAACTTTCATATTTATCGCTATCTCACTAATCAAATATTATCCAATAATGAAATTACCATTATAATTTTCGAAGACTTTTTATAAATCAACTTTGTAACCAAAAACAAATTGCTCAGAATATTAAATTATGAGTGACAGGCGCAGGAGGAAACTTTAAATTGAGTTAAAATGAAGTTTGTAAGACTTGATAGATAAATTACGATTATTGGATGAACAAGATATACTTAAGGCTCAGTACGCGCAGAGCTGTGACACTACGCGAGTGGTGATGCGGCGAGAAAATAGGCGTATTGTTTTGACGTGTATAATAAATTAAGATAAATTATTATGATATCGATAGCCCGCATATCTACTTTAATAATAATATACGATTATATGGGTCGAACTCAAAAATCAAATCTATTGGTGTTTTGGGACCAGAGGCGTGACAGAATATACACTTTTTTTAAAATGACTCTTTAATCGGAAAGTTCAAGTTTGCAATCAATTTCGTGAAATCCAATTAACGAATTTGAACTTTAGACACTTCAATAGAATTATCGGGATTTTTCACGCGGAAAATGTCATGATTTGTTACTTGCGTTTCAAAAAATTCAAAGGCATATGAGTTTTCCGTTCTGGGTTCACATTCACAAAGGACTTTCCGCGTGGGAAGCTTTCCGGTCCGAAAGAATTTCTTAATACGTAAAGGTTACATTGAAATTTAACTGGCTTTCTATATGATTTCTCGGTTTACTACATCACTTATTTTAGCGTAATTATGTTAATTTATAAGTAGTAATATCTAGTATACATATAAAAGAGATTCATGTAATTTTTAGATCATTATAGTTGCAGGAATAAAAATTTCACACATAGCGGCGCTAGCATGCATTTCCTAGCCTTGTGATAACAATGGATTCTTAAGGAATTTGCATACCGTGTCTTGCCGGTTTACCCTCGGTGTAATCAACCCTTAGGCTTTACATAAATCAGCGTTTTACGAACTATTTAACGTGTTCAACACAAATTCAGGGATGTTTGATGTACGCAGTACGCACCCATTATACATACAACATAATCTAAACATACTTCAGATTATAAACTTTTTGTGTCACAAATGTACGATTGTAACAGTATTCTGTTTTAAATCTGTTTTAGATGATTACCATAATCGATATCGAAAAATAATAACTACATATTAACATGAGTGGTTACCATTATGATAAATTACTAACTGCTCCGCGCGGTTTCACCCCCGTGACTCCACTCCTGGTGGTCGTAGCGTGATGATCTTCCTCGATAAATGGGCTATCTAACACCGAAAGAATTTTTCAAATCCGACCAGTAGTTCCCGAGATTAGCTCGTTCAAACAAACAAACGAACAAACTCTTCAGCTTTATAATATAAGTATAGATTGTATTAAACTTTCGTCTTAAAAATAATGGTTTAACGATATTTCTAAAACATTTTCTATAATTAGCCGAAATTTAAAGTATTTTTCCAGAATCGCGGCGTATGATCCGCTCGTGCGTCGCCTTCCACAGCCGTATTGTGATGCGTGGCGCGTCTGCCATCGAATTTGGGCCAAACCTTAAGGCTCTAATCTGCACCTGTCTCTGAGGATTACTGCTGATCTCCATTACTGAGAGCTATAAGCTCCTCGACCTCACAAAAGATATTATCATTTTACAACCGTTCGCGGTTTTATTACTTGACAAGAATGTTTGCGGTGACGGATTTTTTATGTTTTACGTTTTTCTAATCTTCAATAATATCTTGATATTAAGGTGTGTGTGAAAACAGAACCGCCGTCTTATGTAATGTTCCGTCTTATGTGCCGTTAACGTGCCGTCTTATGTTACGAAATTCTAGATATATCTTTGGGTATGCAAGACGAACAATGATAGTTTAAATGTTCTTGAAAGTTTTGAGTTGTAATACCAATTATTTGGTGATTCTGCACCTGTGAATTTCAGATGCATATCCGGATGAAATTTCATTGGTTAATTAAATTTCAAATACCTAAAAACATCTGGGGTCGATTATTCAAAATTTTTGTTGAATATGTTGATCCAAACTTTTCTAAAGGTACTTAATATATTTTCAACATTTCACGTCCTACATTTTTACAATACCGCAATTTTCGTTTGAATTCAAAACCTTGCAGCATGCTCATACGTAATTTGATCGATGATTTAAAAGTTCATTAGCTTGTTGTTTCGCAAAAATATTTATTTATATACCTACCTACGCAGGTAAAGTTGATATTTTCTGGGAAGAAAAATACGACACCAATTTTAAAAATAAAGCACCTGAATTACATTAAATATATCTTAACCTAATATGATTGTTATACACTTTTAAGATGTATCATGTAAAATTGTAAACACAAGTAAGCCGGTATAGATAACATATGAACTTTTTGCATGACACCCTGAAAACTGGAATTACATAAACATTTATCCGAACCGAATAAACAATGAATAAAAGCCGGCTCTTAACTTAATTATATTTCTCTCGCAAGTTTGCGTTCGGCAATTGTTTGCGGAACAATAAACAGACCGCGCTGTGCTGTGCTTGAGGACATATTCGTATTGAATTCATATTTTGTGGTATTGTTTTTAAATATTCGGTTTTATACGGGACGAGCCTTTTGTTGTGATTGCTGGTATCCTTTGCGTATAGTCCGAGTACAATGCTTCGAGTGTTCGACTGGATTTGATAGAATAGAGGTAAATATTATACCCTGGCTTTGCTGAACGAACACGTGATTAGTATGAAAGTATCGAAATGGATAAAATGTTGAAAAATAATTTATCGATGTGTTTCTTGCATGTTGGACTTTAGTACAAAATTCTGTAATGTAGTACTGCGCAAAAATAAACAAACTTTATGCACTGAAAATTACAGTCATAGCTGACTGCTCAGCTGACAGTAAACCTCGTTTCAAGTTGGAGACAAATTAAAAAGTTCTAATTGCACTTCAATAATTATAAGTTTCATCTCACATAACATATAAAGTACTCGAACTTGAGTTGTGTCTTTGTAACATAGTCTGTTCAAAACTAACAGTATAGAAACAAAACATAGCAAAACAAGAGTATTTACATGGACAAATACGTCGGTATCGGGCTCAAGAGCTGATGTATGGATGGTATCTCGCAAACAGCGCTGACGGATTGTGTGTCTCTTTGTTCTTACCTAGTTTTCGCTTATTTGTGTGACATCTTTGTTTATTAGAGCAATCTTTGGATATTTCTCATTGTTATTAAGACAGGTAGGCACTCCAAATATTACTGGGTTGAGTTACTAATATTCTTAAAGGTACTAGTTAGGAAACTAAAAGCAAATACAATTTCGATCATAATTATTAAAAGCAGTGCTTGACTAGCATGTTATACCTACTTGAAGAGACCTTGCTTCGAGATTGAATGTACAAAAAAAATATTGACTATTAACTCTAATTTTTCCTATCAATTTATTGTCATTAGCATATACTTAACTACCCGATAACAAAATATCGCAAACGCTCGTTAGATTACAGGCTAATTATCGTAAAGTGTTAACGAGCCCGTATTTATTCAAACGTCTGTTTGTCTGTCTATGTTTGCGATGCATTTAGCCGGGATTAAGCCGTGTGCACACAGCGCGCTCTGTTTGCTTTGATATCGAAATCGCGCCGTGTGAATGGGGCCTACTTAATGAGAGTTTGTAATTATATTAATTGCTTTTAGTAGGTCAGGTGTCGGGTTATTAGTCGCTTCCGATAATTGAGTTTCAGTGCAGCGTAAATACGGCCGGGTTTATATGTTGTGGGAATATTGGGTGCGGATTTGTTCACGTTATATCTTTATCTGCAGGGATTGGAGTATGCTGTTTAAATGTATATTATGTGTCTTTTATTTATCTATTCATATTCCTATTACTTGGAATAATAAAATGCTGATAAAGTAAAAAATATAAAGGTTGATTTGCCAATTAGATTTGCTTTCATTTTGATCGCTCATATAAAATGTTAAAAAGAATATAATTTTAACCTCCGGATTCAACTGCTCCTGTGTGAGATAAAAAGCATATTTCTTGTGAAACTTGGCAACATTCCAAGAAGTTGCACTCATTCAACCGTTATTGCGTGATTGATTCAAATATCTACGTTTATTTTACGAAGAATATTGTCTTCAACCATCTTTGCATTTTTTCATCAAGTTTTTAAATAGCACTTGAAAGATGTACTGTTTAGGTTTTTAAAATGATGACAAGGTATAGTTCTGTAGACTGTATCACCGTTATAACAAGATCAGTCTGCTTTCCCTTTAACTGCGTTAGTGGGTAATATCGCATATCTAAATACAACATACATATATATATATAAAGGCGATCATATAACTTTGTAAACATTAAGATCCCGAATCCAACAACATAAACAACAAAAATGGAACACTCGGTGTCACGTTCCAACAACGAACACAAACCGAAAGCAAATTAAACTATTGGAACTAACAACGTGACATCCCCCTCGCAGTTACAAATGGTGGCAAAACCCAAACTCGTAAATATCAAGTTCAATTACACTCCCTTTTTGCTAAGCGCTCGTGTTTTTACCTCGTGAACCGGCCTGTTTATAAATTAATATCTTCGTTTGAAGGGTAAATGAAATCACGCGTATTGTTTGTGCTTAATTAATTCCAAGTTCAGATATATTACTAGTGATTCAATGGTTTCATTAGCGACATTAGAAAAAAGAAACATACGTACACGTTACGTATACGCTGTGTTGAAGATATTTACCTATTTAGGCATTACATAATGTTTAAAATGAATAAAAGTCATGTCACAAAGTAATAGCCGTAGCAAAGTAATAGTGATTTTAAATTTTAATTTATAAAAATTACTAGACGCAGACGCTGTCTCTATGGTATTACTACGAATGTGGAGGTCTACGAGCTACGTGCGTAGACTTCTACGTGATTCTACGTAGTACGCTCGACACAATCTGACATTTTTTGTATGTCAAATTAAATTATTCTTACTTACAAAAGTATAAAGTTATGTGTGACCGGTCAATCCATACTAATATTATAAATGCGAAAGTAACTCTGTCTGTCTGTCTGTTACTCAATCACGCCTTAACTACTGAACCAATTTGCATGAAGTTTGGTATAGAGATATTTTGATACCCGAGAAAGGACATAGGCTACTTTTTACCCCGGGAAATAGGATAGGTTTTATCCCGGAAATCCCACGGGAACGGGAACTATGCGGGTTTTTCTTTGACTGCGCGGGCGAAGCCGCGGGCGGAAAGCTAGTTAGTTATAAATGTATTATTTAATAACTATAACTACATAGTAATTTTATATTATAAAATCCACACTTATTTAAACAAAATAACATTATTATACTTAATGTAATTGTCTATTTGTCTGTAAATTAACTCTCCGTCACATCTGACAGTCTGGTCTAGAAAATGTAACCTTATTTTAGAGCATTTAGTGTAATTTGAGATGAGAGGGGTCACAGCTAAGTCACTGAGATATTCTTACGTGGTACAAGAGCTGATTGTACGTTTAAGAAATAACGAGAAATGATATTCTTTCATAATTGAGCCAGACACATTGAAAATGTATATTATATGGAAACAAGATTAAATTCTTAGAATTTTATTTCTAGATACACATTGTCTTAGTAGGTTGTTTTTTT
Organism: Colias croceus; assembly: GCF_905220415.1. Taxonomy (NCBI): domain Eukaryota; kingdom Metazoa; phylum Arthropoda; class Insecta; order Lepidoptera; family Pieridae; genus Colias; species Colias croceus. Next base: position 375,513 of record NC_059539.1, on the reverse strand, counting down.
TAACTTTAAATCAAGATGTCAAATAAATCTTTAAAGCATCTATCAGTCTACAGTGCTTTCTGATGTTCTCTCTTTACTGATTATAATATTTTTAAATGATGTGAAAGTCTAGTACTAACTTACTCTCCCCTTAATGGCTCTCACATTTTGTTAAAATGATAAAGGGGTGAAAACTTTTCCCACATTAAGATAAATAAGATAAATCGTCAATTCATCAACCAGCCCCTCGACTGAACACACGTTATTTCGTAACCACAGAAGTCAGTCGTGACAGCGACTTAATGTTTACATTTTCTTTGATGAAACAATTTGTAAACAAAATTATAACCATTACCTCGCCTTTGACAGGCCCGTGCAAACAGATTGCAACTTGTTACGAAGTATATAATAATAATAATAAAGAGCTGTATAATCTGAGAAATAGGTTGTAACAATAACGTTATTAGTCTGCCTTTCTTTCAGGATTATAGAAGATCGAATAACGAATTACCTTTTCAAATACTTAACAAGTTTGTCTTTTTTGGTATTTAGTTTTAGAGAATTCAATTATTGCTTTATAAATGAGAAATTCTTAAAGAATTAAAAAGAAATCATTCGTCGTTCGAATCCCGCCTCGTGTATTTTTTTTTAATTTCTCAAGTTTGTTCATAATTTTTGGATTTAACTGAAAATTGTTTTTAAAGGATGATAATGTATAGAAATAGCATAGAAGCCTACAAATGAATAAATTAAGTAAGTAAACACATACATTATAGCGAAGCATTGTGGCTAAAATACCGGGCACTTAAAGCGGATGGCTGACCCCTGACCTTGCCCTGTAACGCTCAGCTTTGATCCCTTTAACGCTTCCCTACGAATACCATCCAATGTTATTCTTTCACTTACCAATGAATTTAAACATGGAGCTCTATGACAAAAGGTTTAATGAGGGGACTTTCATGTGACAAAATAATAAATCTGTATAACTTGTATGACTATGTCTTTAAAATATATAGGTACTTAAAGGATTGAGTGATTGACTTTGCTTTGATTTTTATTCAACGAATAAACCTCTCAGAATTGTTAATTGAGGATGATGAAGATTCTGAAAAAATGTTGCCAGACTGCGTCTAGGCAATGTCACTCACCTTCATTGCCCTATAAATAATCCGGTGTTCCTTACTTCAATAACGACATTCGAGCTGAGTTTTGACGGAGTGAGGTTGGTTAACGCCTTGCTGGTTAATTGAGCTAGTCATGAAATAAGCCTGGCGTTTGCTACAATGTCAAAAAAATATCTTTGGAGTTTTTTAACTTCGCGCCAGATAGTGCGCGCTGCTTGTCTACACTAATATTATAAAGAGGAAAACTTTGTTTGTTTGATTGTAATGAATAGGCTCATAAACTACTGGACCGATTTTGATGAAATTTGGCACAGACAATCTTTAGACCCTGAGAAAGAACATAATATGTTACTTTTTATTGCGAAATATGTACCACGGGCGAAGCCGCGGGCGGAAAGCTAGTGTATAATAAAGTTTCATTATTTAAGTAAAGCAGGTTTCAAAGGTAACTGGAAAATATAATTAAAGTGCAATCTTATAATCACGTTGTATTGTGTAAAGCGCTCGCTTGTCTTGCGTCCGCTTCAACAAATTGATTACTGCTTTGTGATCGCATTCCCATTATTGGTACTTTATTGTTCAGTTTGATACAATCTCATTTTGAATAGAGTAATAAGAGATTCGATTCAGGTTCCAGGTGTAACAATACGTTGGAGACCTGGCTCTGAATTAAATAACGCCGCTTTGTCCGCGGCTGGCGGATTTTTACATTATTGTCAGTTTATAACCAGAATAGTATGAGCCATATTTACCTATATAGGACCCAGACTGTATTCACGTTTCTTCTATAAATACATATTTAGAAGAGTATAAGCTTAGAAATAGCCTATAAATAGGCTTACCATGTTTCCACTAAGCTTTGTCACAAACCATAATGATAAGGATGTGTTTACAAATGTTAACATTTATTTTACTGTTTGTTCCATATCTGAGTTATTCGAGAGCTTTCTTTCGCTATGTTGTCTATTAATTATTATTTATATTATCTTTTCTAGAAACATTATCAGAATTTGGACAGAAATAAAATTATTATGTTGTTCCTTATGCTCTGTCGCCTCATCATAATATTATATTTTTAAATTCGATCACATCAAAATATCGCTAAATACATAGCTGTGAGACGACCTCAATGATTTGATGTGTTTTTATATCGATTCTGTATTACAGTAACAGTTGCACAAACTTAGATAAGATTGTAGTCGCCTGTGATCGATTGCGTTTCAGGCAATAAACCGCATCCATTTATAGCTTCCTTTGCAGACGCTTACAAACCCACGATATCTTTTAGTAGCAAAGCAGTTAAAATATGATACTATTTTTTATATATTACTAGCTTTCCGCCCGCGGCTTCGCCCGCGTTTTCAAAGAAAAACCCGCATAGTTCCCGGTCCCGAGGGATTTCCGGGATAAAACCTATCCTATCTCTCAAGTTGGATCGAACTGCACATAATGTGCGAATTTTATTATAATCGGTTAGGTGGTTTAGGAGTCCATTGAGGACAAACATTGTGACACGAGATTTATATATATTAAGATGGTGCTAAAGATACATTAAAAGAACTTGAGAAATAGATTTATCTATATAAGCTAGCGCTCTTTTATTACTTATCTGGTGTACATATAGATCAGGGCGAAGCCATGTCTTTCTGCTAATCTATACTATATCTAATATTATAAAGCTGAAGAGTTTGTTTGTTACGCGCTAATCTAAGGAACTACTGCTCCGATTTGAAAAATTATTTCGGTGTTAGATAGCCCATTTATCGAGGAAGGCTATAGGCTATATTACGCAAAGACCAACAGGAGCGGAGCTACGCGGGTGAAACCGTAAAGCGCAGCTAGTACGAAATAAAGTTTTCATATCATTGTAAAAAACTATCGCTAACATAAACTTCTTATTTTGAAACATGTGTCTAACTATTTTTTTATAGTATTACAAACAAAAACAAGCTTTAAATGATCAAATAAAAGAAACCTTTTGCACCTTTTTTGTCTGTCTTATGTGTGCGTTTGATACATTTCCGACATGAAAGAATGTGTTAAACGGTAAAATAAAGGATCAATTTCCCTTACACGGTCCCATCAGTACCTCGCGATAGGGAATTTGATTCAGGTGTGAAAAATATCGGGATTGACGCGGACAGCTCACGGAATCTCTGAGAAATGTGCTCTTTCACACATGGAGATTGGATGTTTTGATTCTGCAACGTCATTGTGAATTTATTTTTGCAACTACGAATCGCATCACGTTGCAGTTATTGATTCACAAAGGATTCACGTATCGTTATTTAAATCATAGTTAAATGAAGATATTTATAGTCCTAGTTAATAAATTATTCTTGTAATTTGTTTAAGAAACGGCGATGAAATAAATAATCAAGGAGTTAGTCGTAAATGGCGCTTATTTGTACATAAAATAAATCAGAATTATAATTTGATAATATGCATAACAATTGCACCGAACATCCTTTAACAAGCATCAATACCTTGCTTACGTAACATTTAGATACTGCATTAAATCCATATCATATTAGTACTTTACCTCAGTCTAATCCACAGACCGTCTTGTACTCCCAAAGACGTCCTCACTCCTCAGTACAAATGTATAACCTAGTAACAAACAGACCACAATAGAGACAATTCAAAGACAGTATTATGAAACTCTCAATACCAATCAGAGCTATCTATTCAATAGGTTTTGAGACAAGACTCTCTGGGCCTTTGTCTCAATATCGTGACACGGCGGAGACGTCCTGTTTGCGTTGAAAACTAGCATAGTTTATAAGATTGTCTTGTTCGAACTAGATTAGGTTTTCAAAAGGCAATTCTTGTAATGTCTTGTTGGTTTTCTTGAGGCAATCATTGTTACTGTTGTCTAGTTGTACTGGATTATTATTTGAGAAATTCGATTGGAATAAGTATTGCTTTTCGAATTTAAACAAATGTTTGGTCAAATTTTATGTTAATCTGAATAAGACTTAACAACCATTATTCACCTTAATTTTGCTTAAAAATAAAGAAAGTTTAACGTTAGTAACCAGTGTTAGGAATCTTTTAAAGCATTTTCAATAGAAAAAGCTTGACTGTAGCCATATAACATAACTATACATACAACACGTTTGATTTTCAGAAAACCTGGTCGTTATAATAACCCAACCAGTTTACTGCACTATATAAATGCACTAAAATAGCAATTTATGAATGCAATTACTGTAGAGCTAGCAATTTATATCCAGCAAGTAACTTTAAAATTCGTTTAACTTTAAATCACCGATCTTAAAAGAAGTGCGACTGTAGAGTACAAGTGCGTCATAAATTAGCAAGAAGCACTAATGCTGGCTAAGATATAGTGGCTAACGAAGCTCCGGCTATTCGTTCTAACGAGCTGTAATGTACGGAACGAAGCTGGGACGGACGCGTGACGCGCTGTCGAACGCTGCCACATAAATATGTGGCTTGCGATTGTAGTGATATTTGATAAATTATACTTATATGTAGTACATAAGAAATATCTTTTATATATTCGAATAAGATTACAAACTTTAAATATAGTCACATAGTACCTACAATCAATGATGTAATAATGTAATTTGATGTTTATATTCTTGACTGTAAATCATTTCATATATTTGCAGGTAGGTACAACAATACCATGTCACAACGATTATCACATTATAATTATAATGTATTCAGTTTTTTACATTTTAACGTACCTATATTAAAATATTTATAAAAGTAGTAATAACATGTGAGACTATTATGAAAGCGTTTAAAATTGAAATTTTACACTCGTGTATTTCCGAAATAAGCTGAGCGATATGTGTTTCAATTTTATAGTTAGTACAGTTTTAATTACACAACACGATAAATGAAAACTATCTTGGAATTCATTTCAACAACAATATGTATAATAATAATGCACCATTTATACAACTTAATAATACCTACGCCAATTGCGTATTTGAAAACTCAATTATAATTGTGTATTGCTGTTGTGGTATGAACCATTAGAGAATTATTCTATAAAATGGTGTAAGTATTATATAACTAGTTCATTCTGTGGTTTAGAAAGTGTTGCCTAGGTACATAGTAATAGGCTCTATTTATAATTTAGTCTTTTTTATATTTTTACATAAAACAAAAAAATAATTCCCTCTTTTGACAACGTTATCAACTAATTCAATGTATAGATTTAACTTTCATTTATAAAACTCTTCACTTATGTATACAATATTTTTAAGGTAAAGCATATTTTGTTTGTGTGGTAATAAATAAATTATTTCATCTTCCACGCCTACACAATACTAAAGGTAGTGCAATAATGGAATTATCTTATAAACAACAGATCGCTAATTCCGGCCACACGTATCGGTGGAGTAAATCATGGATCTGGCCCATTAGAGCCGAATTGTGGACCAGAACTTTGTCGTGATTTATTCATAAAGTTAATTGTATTGCCCGTTAATGGACTGCTTAAGTTTTCAATGTGTTTATTAAATTGTATGTGTTAGGATCACTTGCCTACGTCGTCTGTAGTACTGAATAAACGTTTACCTACTATGTTTTAATAAATTTTGGTAGAATAGTCAAACTCAACTCAAACAGGTCGTGGTTTCGATTCAGAATGTTGATAAAAAGAGATCTCGATCTGCATACGAAGATGTGATTTTTTGCCATAGAACTAGAAATGAAAAGTGAAAGTGATTATAACTCTACATTATAATATTTTATTCATTTTATTTATAACACTTTACTATGCTAGTTAATAATACAAATTACTTAAAACTAAAACTTATATAGCTAAACTAGCACAGAGAGCGGCCTTATCACCAAAGAGAGATCTCTTCCAGGCATAATTGTTTTATTTCTCACATAATATATATTATTATGTGAGAAATAAAATATTTAGGTACTTCCATAAATCATATTGTTTAAGATACGTACAGAACGAGATAAATAATACTTTACAAGGGTTCAAGTATCGATAATCTCAAACTCGAGTCCCTCCAAAACTTCTAAGTGAATATTTATTATAAGCAATAACAATACAATGAGATGGCAGCGTGCGTGAAGTTACTGAAGTTTGTTGGCAAATGCAACAAGATATAATTGTTAAGGGTTCTTCCTTAGAATTGAAACATCTTGTTGGCTATTTTAAGTAAGTACTTGGTTGTTGTTATAATGTGTGAGTTATAAGTTTATGAGGATGGGAGATATTCAGATCAAACAGAGCGCTAACACACGTCCAGGTTATAAATTACCTATTTGTTTATTCAATTTCATCAATATCAGCTCAATGATTCAGGTAATAGAGCAAGAATCATCTAACACCTAAACAACACAAGCCTCAACACACCAACAACATTAAAAACTCATCATACAAGTACCTAATAACCTCAAACTTTCCACTCCAACGAAAAATTGTCCATTCGTCACTCTACTTGTAACTTTATTGTAACGGAATAAAGTGCATTTTTAAAAGAGTGGTGTATTGCCAAATCACCCCGCCGTCAATTTCGCCAGTTCATTATACGTCGACCATATTGCCGTAATGGATGTCATTGCTGTCAAAAATGTCAATCTATAATGTTAACGCCATCTAGCGGAATATTTGAGAAGTTTTTTTGTTATATGCAAGGACTTAAAAAAATCGTTAACCACAAAAATATTGACAATGGAATATAGCTATTTGTAATATACCTAAATGTACTAAGACACTACCATAATAATATTCTAATTTTAATACAATATAAAAATAAAGAAATAAGGCATACGTGACTCGGCGATAAATCAAGACACTGCCCAAACGACTAAGTCTAGAAGGTTTTTTACTAAAAGTTTTTCACATGAAAAGGTAGGATATCCATCTCTTAGGTAAATCCGTATACAATAAAAAGGAGTAGTTAATATATAGCTAGGTGGTCTAAAGGATCTTAAGTGAAATATCGTGTCCCAGATTAGGACATATACATTTCTCATTTAAACAGATGAGACTTATTGATTATAAGATTAGCCTAATGTTTTCTTTTGGTTGGTTTTAGTTGGATATTATTCAGACTAGAGTAATAAAGGACTGTTTGAACAAATTATAGACCCGATTTAAGTATTTTATCAATTAACTTTATAACAAGAGTCTGTAGTATATTGCCGATATTCCAATATATTTGTAATAGTTCGAATATCTCAGTACGAATAATTCATATATTGTGTATAGGTATCTAATTTCTGTATCTTGTTTTATTAAATTATTCATCAATGAAATGTAATCTAAGCCCTCTATTATAAAAGGCCATACGGTAAGGGATGGGTAAGGGCAATATAATGAAATAACTACGTCATCAAAACATACGTCAATAAGTTATCTATTGTAGCTGTTTTCATTGTTTCTATGTAGATGATTGAGTCCCGAATCAATTCATATTTAAATAACTGGATATTGTTCCGCTCTTCTATCTGTCCATTTGTTCAAACCGTATCGATAATTGGGTTATATTTGCAGGTTTTATCGCGGCAGGATTATTTTTTTAATAACACGCATTGAATTAATTTGTAGTTTTTAAACGTATTGATAAGTAGTTTGATTTCATTTGGTCCAGAATTTAGTGTCGAATGTGCCATCGTGTATTTTATTTATTAAATTGGAGATGCTCTTTTAAGCCCTGCTTCACGATTATATTCATATATTCGTAATTAAAGTTAATAGAAAGTTGAAAAGTTGTACAATGTAAATCCAAAACAGCAATGCGATATAAAAGAATCAAAGAAAGTAAAAAAAAAGTGTACATAAAAAAATATTGAATACAGTGTCTATATGAAATATTTTTACATTTTTGTACCTATTTGGTTGAATATATCGGATTTTATCCGAAATGTTTTAAATATATTTTTTGCTTTCCACATATCTCTGTGTTTAAGGCATAACCGTTCAATAAAATATAAAACAAAAGTATTGTAACAAAGGGCAATACACACAATGCGTGGCATCGCGTATGTGTTACCGACCCATAAATAGTCTACAACAATAAGCATACGTTAGGAGTACATTGAATCCGTAATTCACAACTGAACAAAACCGAGTTATCACAATCCAGTCTCACCTTTACGTAACAACCAACAAATTCAATATTTCACACGATAAACATCTCTACCCCATAGCAATAAAAAGCATTTTCGCCTAAAATATTTGCGCTAATAGCATGCGGTTTGTTACACCTTGTATTATACCCGCATTTCTCAATTAAGAGTACAAAAGCATAAGTTTCTTTGATGGAGGCTCGGCCTTAATTAATTCCTTTATAAAACACTCCGCCGCAATTATGTTCGTATGTTTGTCACCTTTGCAGATTATTGCGTTCAACATTAATGATTCCACTTAATATTTTATAGAGAAATATTAATAAAATATCTGACCTATTTGCTCCACTTTGACCAACGTAGAGACTAGCTAATTGTGAAAACGTATTAGTAGAATATTATATTGTGTTATTTATTAAACAAGCTACTTTTACCAAGTTTTAGCTAAAAACGAACCTTACAGACTATCTATCTACTAAATACTAAAAAATAATATATATTTTAAAACGTCGAAAAATAAGCAATGAAAATTGTCACATGCCAAAAAGCCAAAATGGCATGGAAATTCTCGACTAAATTTAAAATACCAGATTTATCCTTCAAAATCTAAGCTTAAAAGTGTTTAAAAATACGTATAAAAATATTGGATCGTTTAGATAAAATGGAAGCATTTGATGTTAAGCATGATGAAGCAGGTCAACGATCACAGACTAAATACCTTTTCTATGTCAACGAATTAAAAATCAAACGAATTGAAAATTGAAAGGCATTGGAGAAATCTCTTCGTGATTGGAACTCGGGCCAATATTTCACTATTGCTGATTGCTATCTTTCAAACGGAGATATTTTAATTAGATACGACTTTTGAAAATGTAGTATAAATATAATTTCAATTGTTTCAGCAAAAATTATCTGGATCACGAAAATAATTTAAAAGCTTTGCAAAGCTTGTCCGTGAACTCTGATCTATTTTGGATTGGTAAAGGGTTTCAAAAACATCTCGTATTACAAATTTTGTTTTGTTTATTAGATTTCAATAAAAATTCTTTAAGTCTCGTATTTCTGTTTGGCGTTATTAGTTAGAAATACCTAAAGTAAGAGATTGAACTTTACGTTCCGTCGCTTCAATTTTTTTACTTGTTACTCAGAAGAATATTTCAAAATTGGATTCGCTAGTCGAAAACTCGAAAAGCATATAACAATAACAGTTCTGCATATTATTTCTAAGAATTGCATAAAAAGTATAATTAACAATAGAGGCATATTAAAAAATTGAATAATATGTTGTCTCGTATCAAGTTTTGCCGTAACATTCTGAGTAAAACATAACCCTCTTTTGGTTGAGTATGTAACCAACACTAGCATTGCCTCCCGTACCTCCCTGTGTACAGTTTACAGAAACTTGCCGGTCGCAGCTGCGCTGTGTTCGCAAACACTGCGGCAAACGCTCCACTTATTAGTTACATTTATTGCACTTAAGTTTATGTGTGCATGTACTTAACTGTGGGGTATTTGCGAGGAGGAATCTTTAGGTGTACGTACTTTGGTATGTTACTTGGGAATAATAGTTTTGGTTCGACATACCTACGCATTACGCAACTATGTCGACGTTAAGGTGGCCATACACCATACTTCCTATCGTCCATTCGACATGACGTTACCGATTGGATCAGTTAGAACTGACCATGTGTGGGAGTGGTGTATGGCCACCATTACCGTGCATTCCTTTCAGTTACAAAAGAACGATTGTTTTGTATTTTTTTGCCCTCTAATGTAGTATCTACTCAGCAATTATTTATTTATTTGGATGAGGTTACTACATAACAATAATCTCTATTGAAACCTTTCTTTATATCTTAATGTTTATTTAATTTTTAAATGATGTATCAGCTGATTTAAATAAAATAATTTAAATATAATAGTTCAGGATACATCGCCCATTTTTGCAAGTGACTACTATCAAGCTAATTTTCCGTTTGTAGCTTTATTTTGATGAGACGCCCAATAATTTCGTGTACGAAAGTCTCGATTGTGGTAGCTAACAGAGATAACAAGGATAAAAATTTTTGATTTAATGGTTCTCAAATATTTATTACTAACTGAATGAATTTTTTTTTGTTCAATCTCAAGATAATTACCTAAATTATACGAAAAAATATTTGTCCTACAAAATCTATGGTTTGTTCAAAGAGTCCCCCTTTCCAAAGTGTATCGATTGTCCTACAAATTGCGTAATAAATATTTGAGAACCATCAAATCAAAAAATTTTATCCTTGTTATCTCTGTTAGCTACCACAATCGAGAGTTTCGTACACGAAATTATTCGGTGTCTCATCAAAATAAAGCTACAAACGGAAAATCAGCTTGATAGTAGTCACTTGCAAAAATGGGCGATGTATCCTGAACTATAATAAGACCTTATCTCCTGATCGCTTAACGGTTGACATATTAAATATAATCATATTACGAACGTATCCCTTTCAATGAAGTTGGACCAAAATTGTTTAAACCAAAATTCAATGAAAGAGACATCAAAGAAGCTACAAATTAAAAGCGTAACCATAACCCATAGGAGCCAGTCGTTACTATAAAGGAATAAACCAAAGCAATAAAATGTAAATACCAACATTCTTCCATTAATTATATAAATTCATAGAGTACCTATGAAATTCCTTTCATACTTCATAAGTAATTAGACATAAGTCGTACAATGTAGTTCAACCCGTGATTTTCTGCTACATTAACTCCAATCTCAATACAAATTAGCCAAACAATTATTAGATAATTACATCGCAAACACATGAGTATAAGCTTGCTATTTAATTTGTAACCTTTTTCACAAGGAAACAAAAATACGTAAAATTTTTTCCAAGGCACATTCAATTTAAATATTTATAATCTTTTCATTCTGTTTTTTTTCTTTATTTATAACATAATATTCGATTCAGTATGAAAATGGAATTTAACTCCATTTACATTGCATCAATTGACAGTTTCGGTCAGTGAGTCAAACAGCCCCTTTGACCGATCACTGGTTATTGAGCTGAACCGAATGAAATGCGATGAAAACCCAAACCCCAATAGGAATCAATTACTCTGTATCAGACGATAGTATAATTAAAACAGGACATGAGAAAATTGTCTACTCTGATAAATTATACAGAGACGCATTGCGCTGTGTGAAATCGTTATTGGGGTTAATCGTGTGAATTAATGTCAACTTAGGGTCTGTTCCATTTTCTGTTAACTTTTTTATGTCTATTTTTCTTAAGGCTTAGTGAAACTTATATTTAAAATGGTAAATGTGTATGCTACATTTGACTATTCAGAACGCGCACCAAAATCAACAGCTCATTCTTGCATTCAAACGTTGTTTTAGTCACACTATCATGCTATTTACTTTAAATTTTAGCAGTAAATGACGTCAATGAAAATATTTGTGATTTGAAATTACGTTTTACTTTCCCGATTGTTTCTTTAAAATAATTCTGAACTAAATATCAAATTGACGGTTTTGTAAGACGGCTTTGCAGAAACGTAGACACAGCCAGTAACTGTAAGTAAAGTACGGCCCAGTATCGCTAGGTCGTCAGTTGATTTCCCGACGGCCCGGGCCGCTTCCAGCCAAAATAAACTCCTGCTTTTCATTAACGGAACGAAACATTCTTATTTTATCTGTCGGCCTGTCAGCGCGTTTGCGCGGAAACATTTTGGGAATTTTATATTTTATACAAAGTAGTATGTTTATTGGTTAGTTGAAATTTGGTGAATATTTTTTTATTTGTATGATATTATTGTCTATTTTATATTTGGATAAAACAAATACTATTCCTTTCGAAAATCTATACAACTATTACAAGTGGCTGAAATAAAGGCTGTATTTGAATTCAATATTTTTTGTATAAACTAAAATAAAAATTATCAAATTATTGATCCTATACATAGAGATAATATGTACTATGATCCTATACTTTAGGTACACGTTGTAGTACATAAATATTCCTTTGATGAATGATTATAAGTAAAAATATAATATATCTGTACATATATAAAAAAAAGAAACGGAAATCGATTTGAACGTAATACATAGTTTCAAAAATATTTTAACACGTAGTTTAACTTCCCAGAATCGATACGTAAATATTATTAGTATTTTGTAAACAGCGAGTTTTCACAAAGCACAGATAATAAATTATTTTTCCGAGAACGGAAGAGTTCTCGGCTACTCAACAAGAGTTACCTACATGCTTTTTACTTAAAGCTAATAAATATTTACTGAGAGCACTATTTAGTAAGAGAACTTTATTTTTAGATGCAGTCTATTTATACCGAGATTTAAAGATTATAACATTTATTTTTACCCGTTCTTACCCGGTCAGTAATTCAAAACAGTCAAATATTAGCTTTTACCTAATAATGTATGAAAAACGTAAAGTTTAGGAATTACCCATTACAACTGACTTGGATTAAACACTACCTTTTCTCTTATTACATTATTCGGACATATCTTATCAGAGCAAATTCAAATTCAAATGATTTATTGTGATTCTGATCTTTCAATAAATATGCAATTTAAAGTAGGTAAGACTTTCCGAAAAGTGAGGTATTTTGGTATAACATTGATATGCTCTGTACACATTGCGTATATCCCACAGAATAATCTGGTGTGAAGTGGTTGAAACGGTCCAATAAACAAAAGCATCGGAAAGCGTGTTTAAAGTATTTAATTTATCCGCCGTCACCGCATTCACGGCACAATCGAGTGGTGCGAAAAAACGAGTTTTTATGCCGTTGTGGTACGATACAAACCGCTTAATAAAATGCTGTTAATGGTGCTATGATGTGGTCTTAAATACATTTAAATTATGTCAATTATATATGTAATAAATATATATTATTGGTTTCATTTTAGATTTTCCAATTTACTTTCTCATTTTCTACATGGTCAAGGAAAACGTTTTGAAAAAAAAAACTGCACTTCAAAGGACCAAAATATAAACTACGTGTAACATCTAGCAATCTACTCCATTCCATTGTAATATCCATTCGAATTCCAATTGTAGTCCATTATAATATTATTATTACATTATGTTAAGTATGCCTTTGTTTTGTAATAAATATTTTATTTCCTAAGAAATAAACTTTGTTTCTCTCCCTACACGTACATTTCAAGAAAATGCATTTCCTACACGCTTTGTTTTATTTACGGTTTTAGATTTTAAAAGGTAAAAAGCGATGCCTTTGTACAGCTATAGGTAATAAATTGTACCTCCCGTGAGTACGGCTTGCGAGCTGCGCCTCCGACCGGAAATGCGAGGGCTCTTAAGAACTAAGCAAAAGATACCGTGCTCAAATATTTATATCTCTCTTTTATAGAAAATGTTTTTCTCAAGATTTGCCGGAATATTGTAAAAAACGTACAGGGTTTTTCAATAAGCGCGGGTAGGTTTTAGCTGCCTGTAGCGATAGTCCGCTACATGGTGATAACGGTCAACATTTTATTTTATCCAAGTCGATATGTGCGACCCACCACTGTATTGTATACCTATTATTCAACATAATAAAATAATTTGATTTATTTATCAGTATTCATATTTATTTATTATCATTGTATTACGTTTATGAAAGCCTAAATTAGTTCAGCTAAAAGGTAAGGAGACAATTTATTGACTGTTAGGCGGTACAAAGTTCACCGGGTCAGCTAGTTAATATAATAAAACACGAAAAAATATTATGTTTTGTAAATTGAAAAGCGCAAAGTGCTAACACAAATGTATATTATAACCTAAAACGAATATGGAATAAGGAAACAAATAAGTTATCTTCTTCCCGCCAATAACGCCGGAGTCAAGCTCGTTACCATACGTGATAAGCCGCGTATACACTTGGCTTCACAATCATGTGCGTGTTTCGCGATTTATTTGATTTTGTAATTTATAAAAAAATATTTATTCTTTCAAATAGGAATCTTGGTGTGTATTACTCACCTGTGTTGTTATTGTCTCTTTTAATCAAAGAATTTAGTACTCCTAATTATTTAGCTTATCCTTTGAAAATATATACCCCATAGAATCTTAAATTTTACAGGATTGAAAATTTCAAAGTAACCCTTTTTTCTGCTTCATTTTTTTATAAATCTATGAGCTCTATGTGATCTATTCTTAACATTTAAATATCAGTAAATGAAACAGTAGAAATTATCTGAACCTTTAATCCTGACCTAAGTAAATAAGAGAAAGTTTTACTGTACCTATTTAATCGATTTTACAGTTTTCCAAATATCCGCTCAGTGAATGGGCGGCTTTATTCAATTTCAATGTACCTACGCAAAATCTGACGCAAAAACACCATCCGTGCTGTTGAAAGAATAAACCTGTTTTATTCCAAAAGGAACAGAGATTATTTTCGCGTAGTAAAATATGGAACCGTGATCTTATTAACGTGGCGTTAAGGTCGTGTTTCGCGTGATTTTTATGTAAAATACGTGGATATTGCACATAGAGTTTTTCCATTTATGCGTTAGGTTGCTTGAAGAATATGTGTTTTTCTTTCAATAACGTTAAAAACGTAAGTCAGGCCAATTCGAATAATTTAAGCTATGAATACGAAATGTGTTAGACACAATATGCATTTTCAAATGTTTTGTGATATACTTAGGTATAAGCTTTTTCCTGTATATATCCCATCCATACACTGATTTTTTATTCAAATCCGTACACGGTAACGTAGCAGAAAACAGACAGAATAACTTTTTAATAATAAAATAATTCTCTTAGATATTTAAGTGTAACGTTACATTTCATACATTTCGAACAAAAAGCAGAGCTTGAAGGAATGTTCCAGATTAGGATAATTACTAACGTTAATTATATTAAGCGATAATTACTTATTAACAAGAACTCTGTACCAAGAGTGTGCTAGTGAGAGCTTCATCAATCAACATCGTTTACATCTAAAGTATTTCCCTAATTGTTTCATTCTGACAAACAAATTTTTTCTAGAACTACAGTTGCTACTCCTGAAACTTTTTTAAGTGACAGTAAAAGTTTTTTTATTTTTATTTTAAATGACGTTTACAATAATTATAAGCTCTTGGTTTAATGCTTTAAGGCTCTATAAATTGATAAGCATGTTTATTGTTGAACGTAATAAATTTGTTGGTGTGGCACATGTTTTATAAACACCTGTAAGCAGATATTTTTACTGTTTTAAAGAGAAAGTAAATTCAATAGGTTTCAATAGTTTATTAAAATCGTCCATCTTTTTGCTCTAGAACATAATATGCAAAATTTATATTTTAACCATTGAAACGTTCCATATGAGTCTAATCCTTTTTCTCGTAGATAAAAATCTTGCTTATTGCCTGAACCCATAACACATTTCTATTAAATCCTAGTGTTTGATATCGTTAATACCGTTTCGTTTCAACCGCGAGAGACTTCGGCAAAAGCGAGACAATAAAACGTCGAGTGAACGTAAAAATGGGAAATATTTTGAGAAAAACATGCGTCATTGGGTAAGAGATAATATTTCTCTAGGAAATTTTAATATATCAGAGGAATTTGTTGAGAATGTACAAGTATTCGGGGAGTATTGAACCATTTTCTTCGAACTATCATAATATTATTACTATCATAAACAAACTTTACAAAGCAGTGCTATATGTGTAAAAAGTTACTAGCTCTACTTTTAATTTAATAGATATTCAATGTTTTGGAATTATATTTTACTCATGTGGTAACAATGTGAGTAACGATTTTAAAACGTTTAAAATGCAGTCAAAAATTCAAACGAAAAGCAACACAGAAGTAGGTCACATATTATTAAGCTTTAACAGGTTAAACTCTTGTTGTATGCTTTTTGTAATCAAATCTCAGCATTACGCCCCAACTTTTTGTCCTAAAGGGTTCCCTTCGAAGTCAGATCGAGCCACAAAAACATAACAAATAAATCAACGAAGCGCACGTCAGCAAAAATTTGATTAACAATTGATAAAATCGAATAAAAAGCGAATGAAAAGTTTATTTAAATCCGGAAATAGCTTTAGAAATGGCTTGTATATTTTAATTGAATGTCACATAAACGTGCTCGCTCGGCCGCGAATTTTTATGTCGCTCGACATGGATGGAAACTAAACAGGGACATAGTGTCAATATAAAATGTGTTTTAATCACTGTGAAAAATGGCGATGCTATATAAAAACTGGCGAAGTTGGAGTCGGAACAGGATGCGTTTCAAGTAAATAATACATGGTTTAAAGTAAATAATACATGGTACATGATATTATCATGTACCCAAATATTTCATGACCATTTTGTTGTGATATAACGATTAATTTGAGATTTTGTGTACATCTACATGATTAACTAGAAAAATGGGCGTAAGCGTTTAGGATTTCCTCAGTGGGAGTGAAAATTGTAGCGTTTTCGTTGCTTTTTCACAGCTGTTTTAAAGAGTGTAACTCTTTAAATTCGGTGTTGATCGCATTCTTGGATGTAGGTATGAGTTCTTGACATAAGCTGGAAAGGATATGTTTTAGTTTGAGATGACACAGTGTACCTATACCTAATGTGCATACGTTATTATCTAAGTACATGTTCTATTTCCTAGATTTCTTCCTCAATAAATAGCTGTGTTTTCATCTTTTATGTATGTCCTCGCGCTGGCCCTCGCGGCGTAGGGGAGCGTCCCCCGGGTGGCGGATGGGGGGATGGTCGGTAGTACAGCCTAGCTACGCTACTGGCTAAGTCCGATGGACTCGCTGACCAACGACGGGTGTGGTCCTCCAGCAATATGGGGGTTGTGCGGCGGGTTAACACCCCTCCCACATAAAAAAATCTTTGTGTTACGAAACTGAGAACGAGAAAAAGAAAATCCGATCCCAAGAACGACGACTCCAGGCATGGCATAAAGGATTTACGAATAGCTTCATGGAATGTCCGCTCCTTATTTCGCCCCGGGGCCATTTACCAAGTAAATAGTGAGCTGCGTAGATACAATGTAAAAGTAGCCGCACTCCAAGAAGTAAGATGGCCGGGCAAAGGGGAGTGTAATATTGACGATAAAGCGATTTTGTTTTATAGCGGTAATGACACGGGACACCATACACACGGTACTGGATTCATAGTCGCCAAAGATTTCTTACACAATGTCCTTCGCTACGACGCCGTATCTGACAGAATATCAGTACTTCGTATTAGAGGTCAATTTGCCAACATCTCCTTAGTAAATGTATATGCTCCTACAGAATTAGCGGTAGACGAAACTAAGGATCAGTTCTACGAACAGCTCGAACTGATATATGACCAATTACCGAGCTACGACATTAAAATAGTACTGGGGGATTTTAACGCCAAAATTGGAAGGGAGGATATATATGTCCCAACAATCGGAACACATAGTAAACATACACACTCTAACGACAACGGGCTAAGACTAATAAGTTTTGCCTCAGCCAAAGCCATGGTAGTCAAAAGTACTATGTTTCCGCACAAGGATATCTATAAGGGAACTTGGCGATCCCCGGATGGATACACCATCAATCAGATTGATCACGTAGCGATCGACGAGCGTCACAAAAGAACTATTGAGGATGTAAGAACTTTCCGCGGGGCAGACTGTGACAGTGATCACTACTTGCTGGGAATAAAACTCAAATTTAGAATCAAATCAGTAAAAAAACATTCACAAACTGCAGAGGACAGAATTGATATAGATAACCTAAAATCACAAAATATGAAAGAAACATTTCAATTAGAACTGAGCAATAGATTCAAAGATTTGGATATTAATGACCCTATTGACACAGTATGGGAAAATATAAAGAACACGGTAAAAGAAATTGGTTTTAAAGTATTAGGGAAGGTCAAAAAGAGAAAGCGGAGGAAGTGGTGGAACCAAGAGTGTGAAGATAAAATGCAAGAAAAACGTCACTATAAGGTCCTGGCGGAGCAAGATAGGCAATGGATTGGAAAATACTCAGAATGCGGGTTACAGCTAAAGAAAGCTATCAGAAGAGCCAAAAGACAGCACTTTGATGACCTCATACAAAACATGGAGTCTTTTATACGAGCCGGTGAATCAAGGAAATTCTACAAAGAAGTTAAAGCCACAAAAAAAGGATACCAACCCACAACCCAAGTGCTGGAGGACGAAAATGGTGACCTCATCACTGATAAAGACGACATCAAGATAGCTTGGCGAGAGTATTTCCAGAACCTACTTAATTGCCCACCCCCTCAAGTTGAAATTACCAGGGTGACCGAAGACAACAAGGAAGACATACCCACTCCCACATTTGAAGAAGTGCACAAAGCAATCATGCGGCTCAAAAATAACAAAGCACCAGGTATTGACGGCGTGCCTTCCGAAATATGGAAGCAAGGTGGGGCGGTGATTCAATCCAAGTTGTACGAAGTCCTTAGAAGAATATGGGAGGAACATATACAGCCAAAAGATTGGAATACAGGGATCATCTGCCCAGTGCATAAAAAAGGTAGCAAGAGGAAATGTAGCAACTACCGCGGAATTGCTCTGTTGCCAACAGCATATAAAATCCTGTCGTACATATTGCTGGATAGACTGGAACCCTACGCGGAAAAAATCCTCAGTGATTATCAGTGTGGGTTTCGTCGAAACCGAAGTACGATCGACCAGATTTTCCTGCTCAAACAGATCATGGAAAAGAGGTGGGAATACGCTCTGAGCATGCACGCGCTATTTGTGGATTTCGAGAAGGCTTACGACAGTATTGATAGGGGCGCCCTGTTTGCAATTTTAAAGGAACTTGGAATTCCAGCCAAACTGGTGGACTTAATTAAAACAGCTATTGGAGACAGTAACATGCGAGTGAGGGTGGGCAAAGAACTAACAGAAGAGTTTGCGGTGTTCACCGGATTAAAACAAGGCGATTCTCTGTCGCCTGTGCTATTCAATTTGGTACTGGAATATATCCTGCGGAAAATGCTTGCATTGGACTGCGGAGTGTTACTAAATGGAAAGCATTTGGTGATTGGATATGCTGACGACCTCGCATTGCTTGGTGAAAACCGTGACGAAGTGGGTAAAGCCGCTGAGACCTTAAAACAAGAAGCTGAAAAGGTCGGACTAAAAATAAACGGAAAAAAAACGGAATATCTCCATATGAAGCGCTATAGGGACACACGAACTCAACGCCAAAACCTACAGGTTGGAGATACGACGTACACGGGAGTAGCTAGCTTCAGATATCTGGGTTGCACGATAACGGATGCACACACTAGAGAGGAAGAAATTAAAATCCGCATACAAAATACCCTCAAGTGTGGTGCAGCCTTGCATAAAGTCCTCGTGTCCAGGCTTCTAAGTAAAAAAACCAAACTGCGGATATACAAAACGGTTATAAGACCAATACTTACCTATGGTTGTGAAGCCTGGACCCTAACCCAGAACGAAGAGCGTAACCTTTTAGTCACAGAACGAAAGCTTCTTAGGAAGATCTTTGGTCCTATCAGACAAGAGGATGGAAGTTGGAGAATCCGGAAGAATGCCGAATTAGAAAAACTCATGGCCGAGCCAAATATACTTGGGGAAATAAAAGCGCATCGCCTGCGTTGGCTTGGTCATGTAGAGCGAATGGGTGAGGAGCGAGGTCTGAAGAGAGCATACTTGGGCCGTCCCTCGGGCCGTCGGCCGGTGGGTCGACCCAAGTATCGCTGGCGCGATCAAGTGGAGAGGGACCTGAGTGCGATTCAAGCCAGTGAAAACTGGCAAGTGACCGCTCAGGACCGGGGAAGGTGGAGAGCTCTCGTCTCGGAGGCCAAGACCCACTTCGGGGTTTCAGCGCCACAGGAGTAAGTAAGTAAGTAAGTCATCTTTTATGTATATAATAACTGGAGTGACGTCAAACTATTCCATCCCTCTGTTTTGTTATTTTTTATTTTGTTTCGTTGTCCAGATATTCAGTAAAAGTTTTATTTTTGTGTCTATCAACTGTAAATTACTTTTCTACAAAATGGCTGGTACTGCCGTATCTACGACTATTTTATTCTCGAACATAGACGAAACTAGAATAAAATAATAAATAGCTGGTAGTTATTTTTACAGCGGACATAACTGGCGTATATTTTAATCTCTAATCGATATTCTGTCGATACGCGTCCAGTCGCGAATTTTGCATTTTATAGAACGACAACGTATTTAAGCCCGGCTTTGTTTGGCTTTGCGGTGGTTCATACAATGTTTTGTGTTAAATACATGAATATTTTGATAGTATTTTTTGAACAATATTCTGTTCAAATTCAAATTATATTTATTTGCAAGAATGTTGCTACAAAATATAGGTGTTATTATTGCGATATTACAATATGGCTCATGAATTATATCCATTGTTATGAGTGTGAAAATGTTGTTCTATGCATTTTTATTATAAAACAACCTGCACAATCTAAAAAAGCGTTCCTAAATACATATTAATAAAAGATACAAGGATACAGATGCTTTGTAATCAATACACTTTAAATATATAGTATAAGCTGACTAAATAGAAAATCCTCTCATTTCAACCAACGTGTATTAAACCTCAGCATGCATTAGACCAGCACAGTAGTGTAGCCGGGTTGTAATCAGCTGACATCGAACCCTCTCAATACACCTTTGGCAAAATTACATGCTTTTCAATTCTAAATCTTATTACAAAATTCTTGAAACTGAAAATTAACTTGAAGATAATTATAACAGTTTCTGTGATATTACGATAATAACGAAATGTAGAGTTTTTTATGTTTGTGATTTTATGCTTTATATGTTTAGATTCGATTATAAAATGATTAAGAATAGCACTTCAAAGACCATCGAGAAAGAGTTTAAAGGAGGCTTTTGCCAAAAAATTCTTGCAATAAAGGCTTCAAGATTCTTTGAGTTCAGGGTTGTGATAACATAGATTATGGAATATGATAAAAAATATTTCAAAACCTTCAAAAACTCTATGTTCTAGTTTTTGAAAGATTTGGAATATTTTTTTAAGCTTATAACATCGACTTGTTATGAATTTCTGTAAGATAAAGCAAAATTGATGACGAACACAGACGCACGCAGCCTTATCAGAGCACTGGCCACTGGGGCAGGTACTCCGGGCATTTAAAATTTTACGAGCGCATAAATTATTCGACCGCGGGAGGCAATATCCATGATATATGACAGAAGGTTTCAGGTGCCTTTATGTTCTAAATTCTTATCCAGATTCTGCTGTATGAGATCCCTTTAGTCAAATATTATTGTAGGTTTTATCAAAGTTTCCGAGTGCTATTAAATCACTCACTTTTATTGGTTTACTAAATAGCGTTATTATACAACCTTTTAATGCAGTTTTATATACTGAAAAAGCACCATAATGTAAATTACTGAAGATATTATGAAAAACTGTAAGCAAGTCAGCGTTAAACATGGCGCAAGTATTAAAAGTTAGATCACGTTAAAGCGGCAGTTTGCGACATTTTAATGGAAAAATTAGTTAAACTTTACACGCGATGTAAAGACAGCTCGGAAATATGAGTGCATTTTTCCCGCCAGTTACTGAACGAAATTTACAATTCTATTTCATACTTCGTCGTAGTTCCTAACTGTGGCTTGTTTTTCTGCGAGTGTCGAGTTAATACGAGTTTAAAGTTATTCAGCTAACTAGGCCCGTACGTGGTGTGAAAATCAAGTATTGTCTTTTAGCTTTGTGATTCTTCAAAATGAATTTTCGTCTTGTTATGTACAATTGTAGAGCGTGTGTTTTTTCCTTGATGAGTTGATTTTTGGTAGTAGTTTTTGAGAAGTACTTTTTTGTATACTTATGGATGAATTTATTATTGTAGGTAATCAATGAATAATGTTAAAATCTCATTTAAGTCTTCTGATTTATTTTATAACCAAAAAGTAAATATGTACGAACTTAAATATTTTTTTATGCGAGTACTAGGTACTCGCATATACAGGTACATAATATAAATATATGTATAGCGAGTAGGTATTTCTTTATTATTGAAAAATGGGACGTTGCAGTCTACATAGTCGTAAATAATATATTGCACGTAACGGTAAAGATTCAAGCAAAAAACCTTCGATAAAACGATGTCTCGTAGAGCATGAAAATATCTAGAAGCGAAGGCTTATTAACGTTATAATTTCAAAGCAAAATATGAAAGAATATTTCTCTTGAAAATTAGAAATTTAAAGTCGCCTTCAACACTAATTAAACTAACATTTGTCGGGTTTCCTCTAAGTTGCGGCTAACGTGGAAGTATTTTGCTGGTTTCGCAAATTTTCCCACAAATTGCGTTTGAGTTTTTTGAATTTTATCCATTAGGCTCGTTTGTTTTGGATGCTTGGAAAAACACGCTCATTTGCTTGAAAAAATCTTATAAAAGTGTGTAGAATTTTTAGTGAAAAAGTAAATCGCGGTCAAGTCTTATGAATTTAAACCTGTTGGGTTTTAATTACTTAATTGCATAGAAATGAGTGGACCACTACAAACGACCTACTACGTATTATGTTATACCAAAGTAATGTGCTAACGCGTAATACTTTTTTTATTACAAAACGGACGACATGCTACGAAGACGAGAAAAGAAGGTTCCAAGATATCTCTATAGAGATGTTATTAAAATATTCGTGCGACTTGGTATTCCCTTTCCTTGGTAGGCAAGCGCCGATTAATGAAAGACTAAACCAGATACAAAAAAATATACTTACGTAAGTAAGTATTATTTAAAAAAATATAGAGAAGATATTTCGGCACTAGGTTTTTCTCTGCAGTGTCGCGGAAGAATTCTAACAAATACCCGCGGCCCCATCATTAAAGCGGCTCGACGGAACACAGTGGGGCTTTAGTCGGTAAGAATCCGACATAACCCACGGCTCCTTCCCCGGGGGCCGTGGGTATCTTTGGAAGATTTCCCCACTATAAAAAAAGGTTTTTCTCTGCAGTGAAAAAGACCTTTTTATGAAAGGGATGGAAATTGCATCTGCCTCATACCCTATGAATTTCGTATTCTAACTGCGGTTAATTACTTGTGCAAAGTAAAATATAATTCTGTCAAAATTTAGAGATAATTTGGTTTTAAAATGGGGTCGTTGGCTGGATCTTTAGAGACAGACTTATACATCTTTATAGTACCTACTAAAAGTATTTAATCTATTTTAGAGGTGCCTAGATGATCGTTTGGGGTCTAACGACTCAATTCATATGAACCAGACGAGACTTGTGAATCCATAAAACATCGTTTACTTTTATGCGGTCACAAAGTAGCTATCTGACTTGTTCTAACCCTAGGGTATATTAAATTATAATGTCTAAATACTAAGCTCTGTTGTTAGTCTGAATGAAAAACGATGTTGTGTTATTCTGTTTAACATATAATATTTTTCATATTATGTTGAAGAATACACAGAAGAAAAGTTAGAACATCGTTAGCTATGCAATATGCATGCACCCATGGAATGATTTATCTGCACAGGGTGAGATAAAAATATGTATTGTAAATTGAAAACATTTACTTGTTCATCTAGACTTATTTTATAAGCATCTTTAGATCGCCTGCTTTAAATGAAGAATTCATAAATTAACATTTTTTTTGTGAAATCGTCGTAAAATTTATTTATCACAAGAGTCTTTCAGGTGAATTTTTCCAACCTCAAAACAATTTGAGCTCAAATTCACAACTACAACGTCATCCAACTGCATATCACAGTTGCATTGAAATCAATCCGTTTCGTTTACCATTTCTCTTAAGGCATTCCCACACAGCACAACTACGTGAAACATGCAGATTCGTTTACGCCATAAAGCTGTCAACGTAAACGGCACGATAAAGGAATTAGCAAGGCGACAGTCAGAACCAATCTGTCTGCGCCGTAACGTCATTGTGCTGTAGTTTGCTCCCGGATGTACTGTGAGCACGGTGTAATATAATTGAAAAATTGAACGGCGCCGGCTCGGCTGTGGAGACAGTTACAGGTTACGACTCTATGTCGTTAGTCTTTTGCCGGTATGTATGAAGTTGGAAGGGATATGAAGTTGTTCTGGGTGGAGGTGGGAAAGGATAGATCGTATCAGAAAAAAAAAGCAGAAGTTGAGATAATGTGTTGTGAGTTATCGTGTTCAGTAAAGAATGATTGTATTGCTATTAGGTCGGTTGATAATCATTCGTCTTGTAGCTCTATATTTCTAAACTGAAACTGTAAGATAGAGATATTAGGCGAGTTTGTTTAAATAAAATGAAGCGACTGTTTGTCAAACATTGAACTGAACGATAAGTTAAATTTTATGTTAATTGTATGTCACTAATATTTTTTATTTCAAGTTCAACAAATATCGTATCGTATAAAAAGCTCTCAGCCTCTTTCCACATGGGTCGTGCCGTCGACTTTACGACTTTACATTGTTTTACCAGTACGTTATATACTGCATAAGTTAGACGCGTAAATCTTTAAGCAAATAGTTCAACATGGAGCCATCTAACTTCTGAGAATTTCAAGGTAGAAGTTGATTGGATATACGAGTAGTAGCTCTCTGTAGACATTCGTACTACGATTATTTTGTCTTTGTGTAAAGGCTTGAAAGTTAAAATAGTAATAATACTTTACTGTAAATGTTTAAAATTATTATCAATCACCCTATTCACACCGATGTGCTTTGTAAATTGTCTTTATATTGCAATGCTCGTGTTAGCAGGAACACGAAGTCGTTTTATACAATAGCAGTCAGTAGCTTATGTACCTACGTCATTTAATGACCCAGTATATTATTTTATTGAAATGTTACATTGGGATTGTGTTTCTCAGCGGTAGAGATTTTAATTGAGGGATGTGTATGATATGGGCATATTGGGGGATGTGGGGAGGAAGGAGGATGAGGGGGAGGGAGGATGTGGGGATAGTGGAAGCTTATATCCGTAAAAAATTTAAATAATTTGTTCATTCAATTTCTATCCCTATATCACACAGTAAGTTATTGTGTCAATAACTTCCACATTATTTTATAATCGTTATCGACAGTCAGAAACATTACAATTTTTAAACAAATATTCAATTCCATAACAAAATTCAAATTCAAATTATATTTTATTTGCAAGAATGTAGTTAGTTACAAATGACTTATAGATGTTTTAATTACAATATTATGTGGCTAATACATGCTAACCATCAATTGGGTGTGCAAATATTAAATAGCATTTGAATTTGAAATCAAATATTACATGTGGTAAGAGCAACGTATAGATAAACAAGTTACATATATTACTTATTCCACTGGGTCCACTAATGATGATTGATTTGGGTCACACGCGCTAATTCGACGCGGCTTTAGTAAACATGACTTACATGCTTTTTGCGTCCATTTTGCTATAAACTAGACCAATTAATCTGCTGTTTTCGTGTGTTCTTATGTGTATTTCGTATGTTGCTTTTAAATATGAGATAAAACATGTTCTTTTCACCTAATTTGTAGTGTTGGTTTGATTCCCAACACTGTAAAAAAGTTTTTGGCAGTTTTGGAAAAGCAGTTGTGTTGTAATTTGCTTAAATTATTAATTATTAAAAATGATAACGTTTTATAATACTTATTTCAACATAAAATGCATTGAAACATATGTATAATAAATTTTACTCATTCATAGTAAAGTTTATGTAGTAGTGACACATGGTAGAAATAGCATTGTTTCAAAACTCCATAAATCAATCTTCTTTTATCAAGCACTGTAAATGCCCCCCAGCTTGCACTTTACCCCCCTCGCTAAGTATTCTTCACATTAGTGGATAATTAAGGGAATTGCGTCTTTTATCGCATCGCTTAGAGAAGACCGGCCATTAGTTCTGGCTTCTAGTCTTTTCCATCCATATTGTAAATGGAAGACCAGTGTTGCGTCTCAAGGGGTTGATCAGTGCAAGCGATCAGGCGTTTTTTTTTAAATAAATAATTTATTCCTCTTCATTAATCCGAATCACATAAAAAAACTTCTGCAATGACTTCGCTTTATAAAAGAACTGTTTTCATGTTGAAAAAAAAAACTGCTAAAATATGAACATAATATTAAGAATTAAGTCAGTGAGCTGAATAGCATAGTTTGCTAAATTGATCCATAGTATATCGTAGATTTTATCTATTCAGCAAGTTACGTTGTCCGTCTATTGTATTGACATTTCAGCTTTAAGAAATGCATCCAAATACCCGCATTTCCTACATTTTCCCGCTCGACGCTTATCTCAGAGCTGAGCCTTAAGCATTAATAGCGTAAGTGCACTCAACTGATCGGCCTAATCGCTATAAGTGGATTTATCACCTAACCGACTTGCTTCAGAGTGTAAATAGCGCTGTACTTGTTAAGATTTCTAATTAAATTACAAACTTTAGCGGGGCTAGTGTGTAATTCGATATACTCCGAACGAGGCCAACAATATTCAATTAAGAAGTACATAATATATTGTAATATTATATTCGCGTGGCAAAGTTATTTCACACTTCATGGTGTCCGGTGCTTCTTACGCAAGGATGAGCAAAGCAAGGAGTAACTTCAGTAATAATGGCTACATAATATACAGACCTTTAAAATTTAACATTACTTTCTTCAGAATTTTTTTTTGTAACAGAGGTGGCCAGATTTGACTTCTATTAAGGTACCCTGTATTTGCGCAGTATACATATTATATAAACGTAAGTGTAAGTTAACAAGAGCATGAACACGACTTATCCATCGAACCCATATCAATGTGCATATAAATCGTTCTCGTCTACTACAACGCTATCTAATTTGCATCCTCCGTACATCATGCTAACGAGTTCGGCTCATCTTGCAGCATCTTGTGATTAATTAATACCGATTGCCTGCCGTTCGTATCGACGTTATCCATTTGTTTGGTTTCAGAAAAATTGCTTGTCCACTCGTCTTTTTGTAAGATGAGTTTTGTTGATCGGGTTTGTTGATGCAAAGATTTTAGAACAGTTTGTCTAACTTTTATTTTAGAAGAATATATTAGTTGAATCTGTTACATATTATCATACAAGAACTCGATAACATTTTCAAAGTATAATGGTTAAACCTCAAAACCACCGCAACTCGAAATAAGAAGCCAAATAAAATTGAAATAAAAATGCCAATTGAGAAAGTGGATAGGAAGACAATAAATAATTCAGGAGGAAAGTTTCCGGGCCAGAGCTCGGTATGATTTGGGAAAAGTAAAACAGTTAGCAGAAGTTAGGCGAGGCAGGAGCCCTTCTGGATTTGAGGTTCAAACTTGGCATTTGTATATTTTAGCTGCCTCGCGGTCGGTGTGGGCTTTGCATATTTGAACATGTTGTTCTGTGTCTAAAGACAACGGACATATGTGATTTATATGTTAGCCTATGATGTGATTTATGACTGTCAAGTGTGCTACATGCATTCCTAGTAAAAATTACAGTGCCTAGTCTTCTTTTGTGCTTATAAGGCCTCGTGAATATCGTCTTCTTAATGTTATAGATACAATATTATTCATTAATGTCCATTATTCCACAAATAAGTAATATCATATTTTATCACTAGATATTTTCATCTACAAAATCATGTAGATTAACTATTACGTAACCATCAGTACTCAACATAATAATTAAACAAGACCACAGTAACATATACTTTAACACTAGAAAACGATACACTATACAACATAAAGTATCTACAAATCTCTGTCTAAGCCGCGAAGACAAAATGATCGACATTTATAACTTCCCCCTCCGGTCGCACCTCCCCTACTGCGGTATCTATGACAATGAAACTAGCTGGTTCACCGAGCTTTGCTTAGTCTACATTATCTGTGGTAGTGTTGTTTAATAAAAAAAGAGATAAATGAGATAAATCTATTATGTATAATATGTAAGCTAGATTATCGCTATTTATAAATCGGGTTGGAAAACTTAGGGAAAACTCGATCGAAAAGTCATTGCGCATACAATATATGGTTAGTTTTCTATTTATGCTATTGATTTTTTGTCGTTGACACATTATGGAACACAATAGAAGCCGCCAATTGCTTCTGATGTCCATGCAAAATTAAAAATTATGTGCAAAAAAGAATATATTAAGTATAATATGTATAACTATAATAGCTAACTATAACTAGAAAAATCAATTTTCAACAGATAATAATTTCCCAGTTCACACACGAATATCTAGTGATGAAATATTCCTGGTTAAAACTCACTGCGCTATAGGGTAAAATGGTTTTAGACTGTTCTGAATTATTGTCACTGAAAATTATGCTTTCCTTATATTAAAAATTAATTATTACACGAAAGTAATGGAGTCTACAATTTTCACCTAACATTTTGCTTATTAATTACCTTGTAAATTGCAATATATGAAGCTATATCGAATATTTATGATGCAATATACCTTGACTAAATATTGTTGCTAACATTAAGGTGGTTATAATTAATTAGCATTAAATTATTACATTGATGAATGTGCTTTCTAAGATAATTTATGTGAATGTATTGAGAACTTGATTAACGGTAATCCCAACGGAGCCTAGGTAGCCTAGGGCTTAATTTATTGTAAGGGAAGGTACACAACTATACATTGTAATACACTTTTATCATGGTGATATTATAGTCGTTTAATTTTCTGTATTTAAATAATTTCTCAATGAAAAGTCTTGTGAAGGCTACGTAGCTAACAGAAAATGGTTTCATACCTATAAAGTGAAAATTGTATCCCCTAGCGAGTTATAAAGTATGTAGATGCATTTGCTATTTGTTATTTAGATCATAAACAGTCGTTTAAAAATTCATTTGAAGGAATTTTTATGTGACGAAAAAAACAGAATTCATGTTAACTCTCTCCAATTTCATAACAAATAGTTAAAATAAACAGGTTTCTAATAAATTGCTTATTAATTAATATATCAAAACCAATGCATTTACCGAACACGTCAGCCGCAGAACCGCGGTATTTGCTTAGCATTTAACAATATGAGAAGCCACTCTAGCATGAAGCTAAGGTAACCGTATAAGTGTTATATCTTAGTTATATTGACACTTGCAGACTTGCTTTAAGCTAAGTAAGTAACAATTAACTGCTTCACTTGCAAGGCTGAAGTGGGATAGGTTCATATAAAATGTAAGGGACATTAACTACCTATTAGCAAAGGATATTAAATTTTATAGTTTTTGTAAGCTTGATAGCGCTGGTGAGAACACTACTGATGGTGATATCCCGGGTCGAGTGCTTCGATGGGAATGCAGATGTTCCCGGATTGCCCCAGATTTACTGGATAACACTGATTTCCCATTTTGTCCAATGTTTATTAAATAAGCACGATTTTTTTGTTTATATTATTTCAACGTGTGATTTGTTTAATTTATTGATATATGGATCATGAAAATTATAGAGAATCTATGAAAATCTCTATTTCAATTTCTCTAGTTTGTGTTATCTCAAAAGTCTTATACCATATATCCCGGTTTATTCTTTAATCATCTCCTGATGTAACCTGATTGATTCCAATGCCTTGTTCACGAAAGCAAGTTTAAAAATACCGACATACACTTTAACTCGCTGAAAATACAAAGCATTAAAAGAATTACAAAGAATTCTACTGCCCCAGTGCATTTCAAATACTTTCGTTCTTTCAAAAAGCTTGGAACTTTTAACCTCAAAAATCTTCCGATTTAACTTTCTTGTTAATTAAAACGTGCAGCGGGACAATGAGACAGACAGACAGACATACTTTGCATTGAGACGTGCCTCATTATGAACACGAGTTAATTCAGAATTTCATATGTTGAGTGTGGTTACATCTATCTTTTTATTGTAGACGATACGATATCGTGTCGTGATTCGTAACGGATTGACCCAATCAATGTAAATGCCAAAGGTAACTTTCTGTGATAAAGCTATAGTTACATATTTAAATTTTTACGTAGGTAAATAACATATTATATTTGCAATCATTAATCATATATCACAGCAATACAGTGGTACATACACTTAAAGCTTTCAAACAAATAAGTTAATAATTGATAACATAATATAATATTTTTTAGTAAAGTTACGATTGTGAAAATCGTATCGGATATTATAAAGTACCTTGCGACAGGTGTGAATTTGAATTAATTAACTTTCAGCATGTTTTAAACTAAATATTGTATCATTTCTAGTTTTTGAATATGGAAAAAGAATTTTCATTGTAGTAGGAATTAAAAACACTTTGTGTAAATTGAAATTTTTGTTACTACTAAAACATGGTCCCTAGGTACTGTTTAATTTGCTTTGATATATTATGCTAGGATAGTTCATAAATTGCAATATTTGTGTCTGTTTAAATGGTATTATATTTTAGATTAAAGAAATAAAATCATCATGTATTTAAATAAATTTTCTAGGCTTTTACCGGACGTTTTTTATATAGAAGTTTAACCACACGTAGGTAAAGTTTTTACTTCCGTATATTTTGTTGTACTAGGGAAAAACTTGGGTCAACGACACACCTGCTTCTTCGCAACAGATGTGTCCACTCGGAAAGTGTAAATATGCATGATATTTAGAAAAAAATATTATATTTTTTTATTATGTAAGAATCTCCGGTTTGTATAAAATGTACAATTATAAAGTTCAATTAAAACCTCCTCCATAATACCATCAAATTATTTTAGTACCTATTATAAACCAGGCATTTTATACACAAAAGAAAAAGAAAGACGAATCTAACTGAATGTTTAATATACATAGGTATATTCCTACTAGAGTAGACTAGAAGCCTGCAGCAGCTTGCCTATTGGGACTATAATATTATTATTGTAGCATAAAGTTATGGTAACAACAAAATAAAGGTTTTTTTTTTCATATTTCGAATATCATACAAGTACTACGAGTACTTTCCAGAATTCTAAATGCGTGTTTCCATTCCGCGCAGCGGCACGATTAAACTTTTCGCCGGCGAAGCATCTCCAGCCCGCTCGCTATTCTTCTGTGACGTACATGACAGCTCTCGTAGTCTCGTAGACAAATTATTGCGTTGAATTCTTATGCCGCATTTACATTGTTCACATTCGTGCGAATAGCGAGGCGAACGAACACGCATTTGTAAAAAATGTACTCGCTTTTCACCTTGTGATTCGCGTTTTTGCGTTTTTAACGTTTTTTTAGCTATTGCATAGCTTCTATCGCGGGCCTTGAGCGCGGGGACCGAATCGAGGAAATTCCGTAACGAAAAAACCTCACGCTCCCCACTCCGACGGGCGGAGGTGTGGCTTGAAGGCATAGTATGCGATAGCTTTACCGCGGCAGTCCCCGAGTGCCACACGTCGTTTTTTTATCATTTTTAGACTTTGAATCAAATGATTCACTAAGGACATGACTATCATGAGCACGAACTTACAGTATTACAAACGAACGTGTGAACAGCGGTTCGCGACGTCATTCGTATATGAATGTTTTCACGGGGGAAAAATTGATTGGCGATCCCGAATGTGTAAATGCGCTGCATACGTGGGTTTGTCGCGGATTCGATCTTGAGGTTATAACTCCTCGGTATCTTGATCGAAATTTCTGTTTTATATTATTACAGATTTCTTGGTGAAAGAATATGGAGTCTGGATAAATTTATTTCTTTAGCTCTTTTTTTTTTTTCGTTAACTCTATGTATTTCTATTCTTTTTGTCAAAAGGTTGTGTGCTCTGTTTCAGGAGAAAAACAGTTTGAATCATAATAATATTAATCAAGAAAAGCCCTCTCTATTCAAATAAATTATCTATGTATGTTTAAAACTTTAAATTTACTAAAAGAACCCCGTGAATCCTTCTGTAGCCTTATGTCACTGTCAAGTACGATTTTACTACAAGAAACTAAGCCAGATAAAGATATAAACGTAGCCTTCCGTAACATGATATATCCGACGAGTTTGATCGAGAGGGTTAAGAGCCCCTAACTAGCCCATTGTGAATAGAGCCTTATTTACACAGTCCCTTTTATGGCCTGTTAGATTTGCCCCGTAAAACAGCTGTATCAACACTTTATGGACACCCTGTATAAACATTACAAAGTTTTTACTGTTGTGTATTTTTAAGGGAACTTTAGTGTGAGCCACAGTGAGCAATGCCGTGTCAGGTTTGCCATGTACTCTTGAGTTCACATAAAAAAGGTTTCTTATGTAAAATTACAGAGGCGGCGTAAGGCGTGGGCGACGTGGGCCACCGCCTACGGCCTCGCGGTACAAGGGGCCTCGCGCCTCAAAATTTTTTAAAGCGAGAATAAAATAAAATAAAAATAACTACGTTAAAAACAAGCGACTTCAAAAACGGAAAAGCAAAAAATAATTTTTTTTTGATATTATTAATTACTGCATATTATTATTTTAGATGTGCTACTATGTACCTATTTTTAACCGACTTCAAAAAAAGAAGGAGGTTATCAATTCGGCCGGTATATTTTTTTTATATGTATATACACCGATTACTCCGAGGTTTCTGAACTGATTTACGTGATTCTTTTTTTGTTCGATGTGGGATGGTGTCGAATTGGTCCCATAAAAATTTTATTGGGATAGGCCCAGTAGTTTTTATTTTATGAGCATTTTTGTCTGTATTTGTAAATGTTGCAAGTGCAAGTTTGAAGTCGATTGTTTTTAACGCAGTTATCACTTGTTCAAATTTAGTTTGCAATAGTATTTAAATACTTTTTAGTGTATTTTTCAACACGAATCAAACGAGCCCAAACTCGATAAAGTTAAAGTCAATATATTACTGAGTTCCTATGGCCACCTTCCGATTCCATCATCAAATCAGCTCTGTCATGATAATGTTTAATCGCTATCCAATTTATATACGTATACAAAATTTCAGCTCAATCGGTTATCGGGACACTTCCCGTTCCAATCAAAGGGGCCAACCATTAATCACGTGATGTTTTTTTTTGGTTTATAATTTGGTTTTAATCAATTTTTTATTTATAAAAAAATACTGGTATAAATCTAATTTTATTATAGTAAATTAAAGACTACTATAATAAACGTTCAGAGGTAGACAGAAAGATTGCAGTTTGTTTTTGAATGACATAAAAATAATGAAAGATATGCGAAAAAGTTGTACGCGTTTGACTAAAAATAAATACATGTAACGCCGCTTTTTGGTTGAGTATCGCGCGCTTGTCGAAAAATAAATACACGTGATATATTACTATATATATAAAATAATTTTTAAAAATCCGTTTTCAGGTCGCCATAGAACAGGGCCTCGCGAAATCTGTCTTGCCCACATCAAATTTAGGTCTTGCCCCGCCACTGTGTAAAAACCTTGTGATAACTCAAAAAAAAAAAATTAAAGCTCCATGATATAACTTTATATTAGGAACAAACACAATTTATGTAATATTTTGTAGGCAACATAAGTTATGTGTAAATTTTAGGTAAGTATCAGTTAATGCAAGAAGGAGTAAGTACCACAGACTACAATAAAATCTATATGCCAAACTACTAAATCGAAAAAAATGTCTTTTTAGCTTAGCTAATAATTACCAGATACTAGGCAATTGATAAATAAAAATAAATACTAAGTATTCTGAATAATTTTTAAAACATTAAATAATTTTCCAGCGGCACTTTTGTAATAATCCAGTGTCACTTACCAATGACCACTGCGAAACCTATTCAAAGTTTGTTCATATAATAAAATATACTGGCAAAACGTATAAAGAAATTCTTCCATTTCAATTTCCATCCCGTCCCTATTCTTCATAGTTTAAGTAGCCCAAATACTAACATTCAATCCTGCCACTATCTATTTATTGTTCACTCGCTCGCAGTCTCGAAAACAAGGGTTGGGATACAAACTTAGTGTTGGTCATAACATAAAGCATTTACATGCTAACGTATTGTGACACCCTGTATTCAACCGCGGGTTATACATATCGCATTACTTTACTTACATTGCTGTGAAAGTAAGGGGATAATGGAGATTTTTGTATGTACAGTCTTCAATGTATTGATTCTCTATGCAAGAGCTCGTCTTTTGGTTAAAACAATTGATGAAGTAAAAGCTTTCATTGCTGAGTGAGTACGATTAAACTTGATGTAAATGTTACGAGAACAGCCAATGTATTAATAAGAGTGAAAATTTTGTGTTATGCTTGGATCTACTATCACCCATAAGTTTCATTTATGAGGGACTCAAGAGCCTATACTTATATTTTTATATGCGAGAGTTTGTGAAGATATGTGTGTGTGTTTGTTACTCTTTCACGCAAATACTACTGAACCGATTACAATGAAATGTAGCACAAATATAGAGAGTAACTTGGATTAACACATAGGATAGGTTTTATCAAGAAAATCCCACGGGAAAGGGAACTATGCGGGTTTTTCGTTAAAACGCGGGCGATGCCGCGGGCGGAAATCTAGTTACCTATACATATTGAACTGTTTGTTCCACACTGTCTTTAAATACTTACATAAATTGAAATATCTGTGGTTGTTGTCTATATATGGTAATACTGTGTCTATACCCTGCATTATATTGTATCTGTGGCAGCAGGCTGTTGGGCAGAAGTTATGACAGCTTAAACCGCTTACCTCCCCGGGGTGCGATTATCCGATATCGAACTGACTTGCTTCTTGTTAACTCTTGGATGATGTAGAGACTGTTTTCGAGTTGACCAAAGTTATAATAATGGCTTCTTCCTATAAGTACTTATTTAGGTATTTGAGTAGCATACTATAACATATCTACAGCTATCTACTTACCTGTACTTTTGTGTGCGTAGGTAGTCATCTATATACTTGAAAAAAAATAGAATTTTTTTTTTTATACAGGTTCAACTAAACTAAACTTTTATCGTTGTCCTTAAAAAATTAAGAGAGTTAATTGGAAGTTCCGAATCCTATTATAAATTCGCTCTATCAGATATGCACATACAGTATTATAGGCAAACATATTTTAATTAAATAGATAGCAAATACTATCTGAACTTGCAATTAATGTTGTTCTACCTTACCCTTATCAATATGAGGGATACGAGAAATTTTGTGAAATAAAGTCCTACTAATATTATAAATGCGAAAGTTTGTGAGGATGTGTGTGTGTTTGTTACTCTTTCACGCAAATACTACTGAACCGATTACAATGAAATTTAGCACACATATAGAGGGTAACTTGGATTAACACATAGGATAATCCGTAAATCCCACGGGAACGGAAACATTGCGGGTTTTCCTTTGAAAACGCGGGCGAAGTCGCGGGCGAAAATCTAGTAAAATATAAAATCGTTGTATCGCGGTGTTTGTTTTCGTTTGATGCCTGGTACCTAACAAACACCGTGACAATATGACGATTTTATTTTTTTAGTTCATACCGCTTCATTCTGCATCGAGGGTCCGTTGCTATCCACACAGAACCCACAATAATTACATGGTAATAGGTAGTATTCGATATTGGAGACTAATAATATTGATTGTGCGTTACAAAATTACAATGTGAATATGGTAGACAGAGATTAGTTTCTCTGTGAATGTACATACATACCCTATTCACATAATATAAAAGTTGTCCTTGTACACGCACCTTACTCGCTCGAGACTCGTCCACAATAGAGCGAGTCCCATTCATGCCGCGAGATTGAAGCTATTCGACTCAATCATTCCCAACTGAATGCATACTTTCAGAGGTTATTGAATTTTCCAAAGCGAACAGGCGATGTGAATGCAGACATATTTGTACGCTCAATAAAACACGTTGAGTAATAAGTTTTAATGCCTCGTGCGTCTACGCGAGATTCTTTTGACAAAACGCTTGAAAAGCTGTATTCAGTGTTTTCAAATGCGTACATAATATTATTAGTATTAGAAATAGATTTACATTTTATTTCTTAAATTTATGTGTCTTTCATTCCTAAATATTATTACATAATTTTTAAGTTAATATAAATTAAAATTTTGAATTTGTCGGCAGTTTGTACTTAATAAGTAACTAAAAAAATGAAAACCAAACAAAAACATCTGTTAGCGAGTAGTATTTTGTAGTAAATTTAATTAATTAATTTTAATTACCTATGATAATATCATTTGCATTGTAATAAAGCTTATTATTATTGTTATTTCATTATCTTATTTTTATTTTTTAAAGAATTTATTATTACCTACAATATTATAATATGAGCTACAACTCCCTAAAATAATACATATCTATAATTTCATCATAAAATATTAGATGTTATATTTTCATATTCTTAAAATTATAATTATAATTAACATTGAATGGAACGTTGCCGTCAAATCTAAACTCACCGAGAGTGAGACCTCGTGTCACTTGACACCTGTCAAAAATCCCGCTGGCCGCGATGTCGTAGCGTCGCGTTTCGGTTCATAAAATAAATTTGTTATAAAGTTGTGTGTTTTTGTGTGAGAATAGTGTAGCATTGTTTTTGTTAATTATTAAATAATTAGGAAAAATGTTGGTACTCTTTGAAACTCCGGCGGGATACGCTATATTTAAGGTAAGCTCACACGTGTTGAATATAACCTCTACGACACATATGTACAAATTTGACGAAAGTGGTGTAATAAATCATTGAGAAACTATATTAATTAAATGTAATTACGTTATATTTTCTAATGGATCAGTTAAATAACAAAAATATCTGAACATAATATTATAAATAAACATGGTAGCATTCTTGTGCCTCCTGTATCAACCTACAACATGTGATAAGATGCGATTGACTGTTAGCAATTTATGAATAACTATACTTATGCAAGAGAGCAATTATAAAGCCACATGTTCTCTTATAAACAATGTCCACTCTCTTGTAGTTTTTTAGAGTTAAATCTCGAAGGTTATCTTTTAAAGAAAAACAAGAATTAAAATGTCACTAATTTGTTTTTATTGCCAAGAGCTCATGGTCATAACTTGTAGTAGAAAGATATAACTCAATAAGTATAAATAAGTCTATTTAGCTGAATTGTATAAAATTGAAAGTTACTGCTTGGATTTTTTTTTGTAATGCTTTCATATTCAATTTTCTTTATTGATTATGTTGTTGCTTGATATATAAAATATATTGCAATGGGACTACTGAAGCACAATATGCTTGTTGTGTAAACAAATCCTATTGAGGTCAAATAATAAATGAAAGTTTGTCAGAATATCCACGTCCATGTCAAATGTCCACAGGGCAGTTCATTTGCATTATGAATTTAACAAATTAATATGATTTATAACAGCAAATAAAGAGTGTTGAGTAGTGCTTCTGCCCCCAAGGTTGTTAAATGTTTCTTGTTCTTCTCTGTAGAATCTGCTTTCCTGACTGATGGTAAATGGTACAACTATAAGACGTTTAAAAGTGCTTCTAGACAAGGTTTATATTGATCAATAAATGTCAAATAAACTCTTTTATTTGAAGAGTGGTTAGGACCCTGAACTATTGGATTTGTAATTCATCTTGTAATCGTGTAATAAAATAAAATTGTACTCAGTAGTTTGTTTTATTGTTTTAGCTGCTGGATGAGTCGAAGCTGTCCCAAATTGAGGATGTATACTCCGAGTTTGATACTCCAGAAGGTGCCGCTGCTGTGTAAGTATTTACTTATTAGTTATTATTTTTATTTTGATTTATCTTAAATTAATTATTATTAGCAATTAGTGATCAGTGAATCTCTCTAGAAAAAGAGTTGAATAATAAAAATACACTATAGAAAATAAATTTCATATAAAAAAATTATATTATTAATATTTAATATTTATAATACTCAGCAACTAACTTTATACTTCTTACTTTATTAAAGGTGTTTTCTTGTTCCAGTGTGAAACTAAAGAATTTCATCAAGTTTGAAGATACAACTGAAGCTTTAGCAGCCACCACAGCAGCAATTGAAGGCAAAATCTCAAAAACATTGAAGAAAGCTCTGAAGAAACATGTCTGCAAAGATGTTCAGGATCAACTTCTGGTTGGTGACGCTAAACTCGGCAATGCTATCAAAGAAAAGTTTAACTTACAGTGTGTATCAAACAGTAATGTGCAAGAGCTGCTTAGGTGTATTAGATCACAAATGGACAGTCTTTTAACTGGTCTGCCCAAGAAAGAGATGACAGCTATGGCTCTTGGTCTAGCTCACTCGCTCTCCAGGTATAAGCTGAAATTCTCACCAGACAAGATTGACACAATGATTGTCCAAGCACAGTGCTTGTTGGATGACTTAGATAAGGAATTAAATAATTACGTAATGAGATGCAGAGAGTGGTACGGATGGCACTTCCCAGAGTTGGGGAAAATTATCACAGACAACACATTGTTTGTGAAAATAGTTAAACTCATGGGAACTAGGGACAATGCAGCTAAAACCGACTTGTCCGACATCCTCCCTGAAGATCTGGAAGAGAAGGTTAAAGAAGCAGCTGAGATTTCCATGGGTACAGAGATCTCTGATGATGATATTATGAATATCCAGAACTTGTGTGATGAAATCATATCCATTACAGACTATAGGACACATTTAACAGATTACCTTAAGGCTAGAATGATGGCCATGGCACCGAATTTAACAGTTCTGATCGGGGAACACATTGGAGCTAGGTTAATCGCGCATGCAGGTTCTTTAATGAATTTGGCCAAGCATCCAGCATCTACATTACAGATCTTCGGTGCGGAGAAGGCGTTATTCAGAGCGCTAAAGACAAAGAAAGACACACCCAAGTATGGTTTAATTTACCACGCGCAGCTTGTCGGTCAGTGTAGTACAAAGAACAAGGGTAAGATGTCGAGAATGTTAGCGGCTAAAGCGGCGCTGGCGACTCGTGTGGATGCGTTCGGTGATGACGTCTCGTTTGAACTCGGGGCAGAACATAAAGTGAAGCTGGAGAATAGGCTAAGGTTGATGGAAGAAGGCAATCTGAAGAGGATCAGCGGGACGACCAAGGCTAAAGTCAAGTTCGAGAAATATCATAGTAAAACGTGAGTATAATATTATTCAATTTTATATTATGAAATATCAATATTTGCTTATTATTACATAATATAGTCATTATTTTTTCAATATATTAAAGAAAAAAATTTTTTTTCATAATATGTATTTTAGTGGATGTGAAACAATCAATTTTATTATTATTTCTTCAGTTTATCAAATACATATAATGTTCTTATTTAATTTAGGTGGTAATGACTACCTGATGATGAAAAGAAAAACAATAGAAGCGTGTTGCTCTGAAAGAGAGAAACAACATTTAAAGCTATTGTTTTACAATTTTAATTCAATTGGTATAACCTCCTTATTTCTTAGTCGCACGTGACGCAGCAAGTGAAGTGATCTTTTTAATTATAGAGTAATGTCAAACCATAGTGTACAAACACCCACAGAGTAAGTAATGACAATTGACAGCCAATTTTAAAGGAAGTCTCACATGAGAACTTCATTTACATCTCCCCCCCCGAATCGATTAAAGGAAATTTAAAAGGTTTGCTTGTTTTATTCTACTACTGGAATAAGCTTTGTAATATGAAAATAATTCGACTCTAACTTTTTGTGACCCGTATTTACTTTGTAAATTGAATTTGAAATTTTGTCTATAATTTGATAAGGTCCTATTTTCAATTCATCCAGTTTTTTTCGATTTAGCCTATTTCCGTTTTCTACATATACAGAATCTCCGACTTTTAGTTCACAATGTTTTCTATTTTTATCAAATTTTTGTTTATTATAGTTGTGCGATTTTATACTATTTTTTAAGGCAATTTTGCGGTCTCGAATTAGATGATTCTGTGTTATATTTTGTTTCAGTTCCTCTGGTAGAATGTCAACATTTTTACCTTCTAATAAATATTTTGGGGAAAACCCCGTTACACTATGTTCTGTTTCGTTATATTTGTCGGTGCACTCATGAGCAATGGTTGTCCATGCAATTTTATCTCTCTTTTCATTAATCTTACATCTAATTTTATTAACTAACGTTTGGTTTAATCTCTCGTTTAGTCCGTTTGAAAATGGCGCATTTACTGCTGTGAAAACAATAGGTATATTTTCTTCTTTTAAATATTTTTTGAAATCATTTGAGTTTATGCCAGGATATTGGTCTGATAGGATTAAGGCAATTTTATAATCTTGTGTTACTTTTTTGACAAGTTTTATGAAATCATCCGCATTCTGAGTTTTTGATGTCAGAATATAGGCGTAACGAGTGAAGTGATCCACTAATAGATGCAAATATGTTTTGGTTGAACGAGTACCACCAAATCCCCCTATGGTGTCAATAGACACAATTTCAAACGGATAAGTAGCCGGACCTAAGTGAGACATCTGTCCAAATTTGTAATTTCCTCTAGATTTATTTTTTATGCATACATCACAAGTTTCGCAAAATTTTTTTATATTATTTGATAAATTTTTCGCTTGATAAAAGGGCTTAATTTTATTTTCCATTTGTTGTCTTCCTAAGTGACAGTAATAGTAATGTACATGTTTTATTATTTTTTTGCTTAACTCCTCAGATAGTACAATCTTTTCATTCTTTCCTATCTTTTTATAATATATATTATGTTTGAAAATTAATTTATTTGTATTTTGTTTTATATCCTCATTTTTATCTTGGTCCTCTTTTATGTCTTTTAATTTAATAAAGTTCACTACTTTTAAACTGCAATCTTGATTATCATATGATTCCAATACCGGATTTCTACTTAAGGTATCTGCCTCTATGTTATATTTACCTGGAGAATAAATTATTTTAAAATTAAACTGTGACAAATAATATGTTAGACTCCCCAGTTCTTCATCTGTTCTACTTTTTATATTCATATTTTCCAATGGTTTGTGGTCTGTATAAACCGTGAATGTTTTTCCTATAAGCCAGTGTTGCCAGTATTTTACCGCCTCTTTTATTGCCAAACATTCAACATATATGGCTTTCTTCTTTTTTTGAGAGTCGTTTAATTTTTTTGAAAAATAAGCACAAGGTTTTTCCTCACCGTTGGGTTGAATTTGTTTTAAAATCGCACCAATGCCTTGAATGCTAGCGTCTGTATACACATGTATTGGAAGGTCTGGATCAAAGATGGCTAGAATAGGTTTTGAGCAAAGTAGTTTTTTTATAGTTTCAAACGATTCTTGACATTTATCCGACCAAATGAATTTCTCTCCTTTTCTTAATAAATTATGTAATGGATCAAGGTTAATTGAAATATTTGGTACATACTTTCCATAAAAATTAATTTTTCCTAAAAATTGACGAACATTTTTTTGTGTTTTAGGAATTGGGAATTCTTTTATAGCTATCAAATTATCTTTTAGTGGAGTGACGGTATTGTTTTTTATTATGTGCCCTAGATATTTTACTGAGTCCTGTGCAAAGTTGCATTTTGTGAATTTTAATTTTAAACCTTCTTTTAAGATTGCTTCTAATAATAAAGATAAGTGTTCAATGTGTTTTTTAAATGATTCTGAAAATACTAAAATATCGTCTATATAATTTACAGTAAAATCCGACAGTTTATGTTTTCTTATAATGCTACCCAATATTCTCTGAAAAATGTAGACAGGTCCACTGAAAGTGAGCATCCTGTGTAACAAATGCTGTTTTATGTCTATCTTCAATTTTAAGAGGTATGGACCAGAACGCTGAGTTTACATCTAACGTTGAAAAATATTTACATTTTCTTGTTTTAATCATTAATTCCTCAATTAACGGAAATGGTTGTGATTGGGGAACTATAATTTTATTTAATTCTCGAAAATCTATACATAGCCTTGATTTTCTTCCTTCATCTTTTTTAAATGCTAGTGTTATGGGAGCAGCAAAAGGGCTGTAAGACTCCTCGATTAAATTATTTTCTAGTAATTTTGAAATTTGTATTTCTATTTCTTTCATATCTTCAATGGAGCACCTATATGGTCTCTTACTACAGTATTTATCTATGATCAAATCTATATGAGCTTCATAACCTTTTACAGTGCCTACGTCATATTTGTCTCTAGCAAAAATTGAACTATATTTGGATATAAGATTATGAATAGCTGATTTTTCCTGATGTTGTAAATTATTTACTGAAATATCAAAATTATCTACTGGCATATTTTCATTAAAGTTTATTTTATATTCATCAATAGTTTCTTTTTTATCTTTATAATATAATGTATTATCTTGATTTTTCCCTATGTCACTACCCAAATATCCAGCAAATTTTTTTGTGTTTATAGATTGGTTTTCTTTATCTTTTATGTATTTTTTATAATGGTTATTTTGGGTGATATCTAAATTTTCATTTTGGGTTAAGTGAAATTTTTGTATACAGTCTAGTCCAAGTAGGAAGTTATAATCAAAGTTTTCTTCGTCTATAACAAAAATGTTGACATATTTTTCAATTTCAAAAATTTTAATTTTTAATTTTACCATTCCTAATGTTTTTTTTACGCCATTAATTGTTTTTAAACCTGTATTTGTATTATAAGTAGGTATTTTTTTTATAGATAATAATCTAGAATTTATTAAGGACACATTAGAACCTGAATCATAGATTCCTGATGTTTCAAAAGTGTCATTAATTAGTAATTTAACTTTTATTAATGGCGGCACAATCAGTTTTTTGGGTTAATTTCATTATTTTTAATTTTGAACCAACATTGGGATTCAGGGTGGTAACGTATGCCTTTATTCTCTTTTTCACAAATTTTACATGGACTAATCATAGGTTTTACATTTTTCTCTTTTAGTTTATTTTCCAGAGGTCCTATCTTTTTATCAAATGATTTTATGTTTACCTTATGCTCTAATCTTCTTATACTATTAAATAGGTCTTTAATTTCTTTTAAACTATTCCTATCAATATTATCCGCAATAAAACTAGGTAATCCAGTGGCAATCAGATCAATTAGAGTGATTTTATCTATGGATTTATTTATTTCTAACAGTAGTTTTTCTTTTTTTAACGCATATTCCAGTAACGAGCCCTGCCTGTATTTATATAACATTGCATACCTGATCGGTGACCAACCCCTATCTGCAAAAGTATCACAAAAGTTTATTTTCCACACTGCCCATTCTGAATTTATGGTGTGCTTTATAAGCATGGAACTATACCAGTCTAAACAAGAATCTTCTATAAATAACCTAAAAATTTCAATTTTTCTGCTATCTTCTATTTCCATTCGTACACATTCCGCTTCAAAAGTATTCATCCACTGAGACACATTAGTTATTTTGCTATTGAATTTTTCAATAACAAATTTTTCTGCCAATCTGTTAACTGGTTTTGGTTTATCTTTTTTCATTTCAGCGAAGCCCTCAATGATCCTTGATAGTGATTCTTCGGAAATTCCTGATGTAGCAGATGGTGGTTCTGTTTGCTCCTCCAGTAAATATCCCATAAATTGTTTATTCCCATCTTCATCACAATAAACCATCTTCATCTCCGGTTTCATGGATACCCATACTTGTCGTTTCTCATGTCGTCTTTGTAATGTAGCCTTCACTTTTTGAAATATTTGGGTCTGTGCTATAGCCTCATGCAGTCTAACAGGTTGTAATTTATCTGGGATGGCAAAGGTTCTGCCCTCTAAATCCGTTATTTTCGTTACACAAATTATATTTGTTTTAATATCTTCACTGGCCTTGACCATGAATTCAAATTTTAATTTATCCATTATTGATGATTGAAAACTAGCTGTACAAATGTTGTTTTATAATGTTCTTATTTAATTTAGGTGGTAATGACTACCTGATGATGAAAAGAAAAACAATAGAAGCGTGTTGCTCTGAAAGAGAGAAACAACATTTAAAGCTATTGTTTTACAATTTTAATTCAATTGGTATAACCTCCTTATTTCTTAGTCGCACGTGACGCAGCAAGTGAAGTGATCTTTTTAATTATAGAGTAATGTCAAACCATAGTGTACAAACACCCACAGAGTAAGTAATGACAATTGACAGCCAATTTTAAAGGAAGTCTCACATGAGAACTTCATTTACATACATATACAGATTTTTATAATTTTCAAAAGACGCTGCAGAACTTCCATACTAATTCATTGCACTTGTTGCCAAATTCTAATTATTTATATATGTTTAGAAATAGTTTGTTAATACAAAATATTCCATTCCAATTTAAACAGTGAGATCCACCAATACCCGACGGCGGGAGACAGCACGATCGGCAAGAAGCCGGTGAAGCGAGAGCACTCGCCCGACGAGGACGAGACCTCCAGCAAGAAGATCAAACTAGAGGATGGGGACAACGAAGTAAGTATAGTAACTTTAAAAT
This sequence comes from Colias croceus, assembly GCF_905220415.1. Lineage (NCBI taxonomy): Eukaryota > Metazoa > Arthropoda > Insecta > Lepidoptera > Pieridae > Colias > Colias croceus. The sequence goes on along the minus strand of NC_059539.1, from coordinate 331,109 downwards.
TAAAGTAATAATCAATTTTATTCTTTAAATAAACAAAATTCAATAAATGCCGCCAGTCAAATTACTTACGAAAGGTGTATAATAAACATTCCAGTTAGTATTCATAATATGTATTACTATGTTTTGTTTTTAAAACAAACTTATGATTATTATAAACAAAATTAAATTGGTAATTAGTGTACAATAGACTATTTATAAACATTAATTAAAATATATAGACAAAATAATTGTATGTATTTTTAAAACTATCTTATGAATCAAATATAATATCAATAGTTATGACTTCATCAATGGATGTTTACAAACATTGACAAAGGGGCTGAAATATTAATTCAATATTGCAATATTTCTTTAGTATCACAAACTAAGAAGTGTGCGCCATTATGTGGCTGCGGCCCTCTTCTATACAATTTGAGCAAAGACCTGAAAATGTTCCTGACTGATTAACCTAAAAATTTTAATCTAAATTGCAAGACACACACACAGACATGTAGACATGACAACTGTCACTTTTGCATCGGAGTTTTTCTTTTTTATTTTTTTTTATTGTTATTTAGTAGTTTTTTGTGCCAAACTTATTATTTAATGTTTGTCTAGGAAACACCCAAAAAGAAGAAAGTCAAAACGGAACCAACAGACGAAGTAGACGGCCACTTGAACGGCTCTGAACCGGTCTCAGAGAAGAAGAAAAAGAAGAAGAAGAATAAGCAGTCGCTGGAACCAGAAGCAGAAGTTAAAGAAGAGCCCATGCAAGAAGAGACAGTAGAGACGCCGAAAAGTGAAAAGAAGAAGAAGAAAAAAAAGAAGTCTGTCTCGGAAGAGTAATTTAGTGATTTGACTAAGACTACGTTGAGTTACAGGTAATCCGTTCTGGATTCCGTATTTTGGTTATTACCTCAATGATTTCATGATTTCTTAATAAAGATTAAGTAGCAGCAGTGATAAATGGTGCCCACAAATACTATTAAATATTATTAGTATTGTTTGTAGCTATAAATGTTTTGTTCCTATGTTTTTGAACGATTCGTTTTGCTTATGGTTAGTTGGATTTTGACTTTTCAAGAGTATGTAAGGGAGTGGATTGTTTAAAATATTGGAATGGTTAGGTGAGCTCCAAGCTTCATGCTTAGAAACCTATATTTTTGTATCTTTGTCGTATTTTTAAGTATGACTACTTTTTGCCAAACCGAAATAGGTACATATGCTATTGTACTAAAAATAGCGTTTAATAGTCGAATACCAGTCAAATTACTTCTAAAAATGTATTTCTTAAGCAAATATTAATTTCACTTCAAACGTTAAAGTTTAATTTGAAGGAATTAATTAAGAAAGTGTAAAAAACGTAATCTTCCCGATGCAGAGTCAAGGAAAATGTTTTAGCTTTAAGTGTATAAAAATTCGCATTGCGAGATGTTTATATAATAAATAGTTTTATAATATAAATGTTGCTTTTATTGCGGCTAAGCCGATTTCCTGAACTTTGAGATAAATTTTTTTAACGAAATCATTAATCGAATATAAAAAGAACACTAGGTACACAGACCTTATTTTTCGATCTGTTGGTAAAGCAGAGACAATTATGTTTATTTAAACTCAGAAAAAAGTCCGATAAACAAGATTAGTAGTTATTTAATGTACAAACTAAAATGGTTAATTTCTTTTTGATCCATCACAACCAAAAATAAACCCAAATTTCCCTATAAAATAAAGTGTAGATAATTCATTATAGCACTCGGTCATTAAGCTCTTTCGTCAAGGAATGTCGAGCGGGTGTCAGGTAACGAGGAAAGTTCCACGCAGCTATGCGAGCTACAGATGTCGTTTATATTGGTGAGGGTTGCATTACAGGATATATTACTTTCATGAAAACAGATAACTGTGCGATATTAAAATACTTATCAGCTGGGATATAACACGTTTCAGTTTAGTGAAAGTGAGTGCGTGAAATGAAAGTGCCTACGTTAAAATCCTGTTTTGGCTGCCTGTGTTTCCGTTATCTATACCTGCCCTTTTTTTATATAATTATTTATATGTAGAATGTAGATCAAAGTCTCCAAAATATCATATCTCAAGATACATTGATCCCTTCATCCCATCCCTTTTATTTAAAACTTCTTTAGGTTTAGGTACTTGAATAGTTGAATATATAAGACTAGCGGTCGCAATAAAAGGTAGCCTATGTTCTTTCTCAGGGTCTAAAGATTGTCTGTGCCAAATTTTATCAAAATCGGTCCAGTAGTTTATGAGCCTATTCATTACAATCAAACAAACAAACAAAGTTTTATAATATTAAGTGTAGATAGATAAATAATGAATTACTAAGCATAAACATGATATACGATACCTAGCTATTCCTAATTTAACATAACAATAACAATTTTTAACTACAATTATATTGATTACTAGCTTCCGCCCGCGACTCCGTCCGCGCGGATGTCGGTCTTCGCGTGGATGGTTATTTCTCCATTGTGAGTACCTCTGTCAATAACATCTTATAAATATCTATTGGACCCAATTCCCAAATACGGCTAGGCCTATAATAATACGCAACGTGTGTTCGCGGTTCTACGGAACAACGTCTATGGATAAAACTGAAAAATTAAGATTAATTTTTTTCTACGTATTTTTCCAGGATAAAAAGTATCCTATTTTACGCCCAGGATAATAAGGTATAATTATACCAAGTTTCATCGAAATCGAACCGCTAGTTTTCACGTGATGCCTTCACATACAGACAGACAGACAGACAGACAAAAATTTTTTTAATCACATATTTGGGTTTGGTATCGATCCAGTAACACCCCCTGCTATTTATTTTTTCAATATTTTCAATGTACAGAATTGACCCTTCTACAGATTTATTATATGTATAGATTATGTAATCCCATACTTTCAGACAATATTACACTCAATGGTGAATAGATTATTGTACAATGTGCCGTAATGTGTATTACAATAGCTTCATACATATCCGGCCTAACCGCATCAGATTGATCTTGTGGTTGCAACGGAGATGAAACATATTTTGCCGGAATTATGTAGTACATTGTAGTATTGAATTGTAATTCGTTTAGCTCAATTATAAGCTCTATGCAGTTCTGTGTCGTGTAGGTAGTTGCTTTGTAGTTGGATTTCGATATTAGACCACATTTTGTGGCATGGCATCAGGCATGGCAACTAATGTTTTCCTGTGGCTGGAACTCTAATCACATTAATTTAGGAGTCGTGAGGATTAGTCGGTGGTCTTTAAAAATATATTATGTTCAATCAGTTATCAGGTTTGTCAAACAGTTTTTATTTAGTTAGGTATGCAGATTATATTATTCACTAGTTTCACTACAATAAATTTTCTATTATAACTACGTAGCTATAGGATAATATTTTATTGAGGCACATCGAACCCTTACCTTTTTGTGTTATTCAAAATGCCGCAGGCCAGTCGAATTTAGGAAGCAGGTACCTAGTTACATGATAAAAATATAGATGCCGATTCAGAATGGCATTCTACACATAATATCGACATAAAAATATAAACTCATCGTAAAATCGTACTCATAAATAATGTTAATGGAGAAAGGGGTTATGGCAGTCACAGCAATATTGTTTCTTCAACACAAGTTTTTGATGCAAACCACAGAACAAAATACGAGGTACCTAAATCCTAATCTCTATTTTTAATAATATATAAGCCAAGCCTTTGTCCTTTTGGAATAGTGTTTCAGTCGAACGGAAGGAAGTTAGTGCACAATAAAGCTCTGTTAGTATCGGCAAATAGAAGCGTGTATTGGTTTGGTCTATTGGAGCGTCGCAAACCGCCAAATAAAACAAAACTCCATGATTGATGGTTTGTGTGGACGCGCAGCGTGATTTATTTTATTAAAATCGTGTCAAGCTGCATAGTCTTTTATATAAATCGTTTATAAAAAGTAACCAACGTAAGATAACTTGAATAAACGGAAGTAGGAAAGAAGTCCAAATAGGTACATTCGGATTTTAGGCGTAGATTTTATAATAATTAAGAAATAAAACAGGAATCACGTATCTCTAGTAGATTACCTACCTATCAAACAAAAAAAAAATGTTTTTATTAAACTACCTAGTTACCTAGTTACTTAGATACGATTTTTTAAAAGTAATGTTTAATTGCTATCTACTATAGGTGGTGGGTGGGCTATTTATAGGTATACTTCATAAAAGGTTATGTAGGTACACAGAAAACAGATTCCTTCTTCAGATCAGCGTAAGCTACGTAGTGTAAAAGTTACTTTTGTATAGCCTCTACAAAAATATTTTATACAATAGTGCCACAAGTTTAGCACACGGCATATAAATACTAAGCCGACAGGAGGATTAAGTCGTATGTACAAAGCCCAAAGGCTTTGATTCAAATATCACTGCGTTGTGCAATGCTCGAGGTACTCGATATGGAGAGAATAGTGATATTATATTACAGTAAATGTAATCCTATCTTCGATATTATAGTAAATCTAATCCTAAATCCATACTAATATTATAAATTTGTAATAAAAGAACTTGAAGACCCTACATTATTCAATGAACATTGCGCCCGCTTCACTAGTACCTACTTACCTACCGCTTGGTTTTATTAAATTTAATAAATTAAAGATGCTGTTAGTTACTATTTTTAATAAGTAGGTACTTAGGTCATCATTTAGCCAAGTACTTAAAACTTTAATTGAAGTCCATAAACAGATTATGTACGAAAGCTTCAGAGGTTATGGTTTCTAATGAACGTGATGTCTTAAAACGTTATAATATTATCAATAATATGTAAATTCACTTATTTGTAAGACTAAGTAACTTGATAAAATCTAAATAAATATTTGTATTTTATGTGAACGAAAGTTGAAAGTCTAATGAAGGCAATAAAGCCTTTAATACAATACTAACTCAATAATAAGGTACTTTGTGTCGCTTGAACTATGGAAATCCTTTTACAGAATGCATTTACTGGCAGACAAAAGAAACACGGACTCCTAAGACTTCAGATTTCCTCTTACTTATAAAATCGACATCGCATTATAAGCGTGTTTCTGTTTATTTTGCCTCTTTGACTTTTAATAAACTTGGCGAAGTAGTTTTTAAGGATCTTTTAAAATACTAAAGTAACTTGATAATATTATTGTAGCTACTATTGTTGGTTTGATCCTTTAAACATTTATCGTAACTACGTAAGCATATAAATTAGTATATGAAATAAAAATCACGGTAGGTAGACGTTCGATTCGAGGTAAAGCAAAAATATTATTACAATACATAATTTTCAGTCAGGTTTTTGTTCATTATGATACCGAACATTAACCAATTAAAATTTAATCACTCAAAAAATTAACTAAAATAAACACATTGTCCCAAAACTTTTCGCCAGAGTCACAAAAGTATTTATCACATAATAACCCGCTGGTTCGCTTCCCTAATATTGTCTATAACAGACCTTTTAGTTAAGCCTCTCCATAACCACCGGCTTAATTGCTTAACCCGCTTCCTCATTTAGTTTGAATTGGTTAAGAGGTATTTCTATTAATTATATTTAAATGGTGGTCAATAATTGACGCTAAATTAACTGTCGATTCAGATTTCAATTGAACTATTAATCATTTGGTTATTTGTAGGACACGAGTTAGATTTAAGGATTGAAGAGCTCATAAAGAATCAAGTAAACAGGAAAATATAATTTTATTTTAGTTAGATATCTAATAGGAACATTACTTACTTAGGTACTCCAAATAATACGAATTTTTAATCGCCTTCACAAAATCTACAGTTACAGTTGCCAGTTATAATATCGATTGCGCCAACTTTGATTAGCTAGGACCACGCCAGAATGAAGTAACAGCTGTTATTACAATTACAGATTTGCATAGCGGGGAAATTACAAAATAATCTTAACCAACTTTAAAATAGTTTATGAATTGTATACATTAATAAAATAAAGTATACAATATAATAAGTTAGTAATATTGATGAAACTCCGAATAACGCGAAACTGAAGGTATAAAGTATAAGTACGATAATAACTGCCTCAGATTTCCCACTTTAAAACTAAAATATACTTACTTGAAAAATACTTTTCTACTAAAAATACCGTTTAAGTTTTATTGCATTTGAAAATAGCTCGGTATAACTCGACATTTTAAAAGCACGTAAAATTTAAGCGGCAAAAGGTTGGGGCTTGGGATATTCAGAATTCTTTGATGGGTCAAAGCATACGTTTTATTATGCTTAGAAACTGACCTAGATGCAACAAATTAGAGGTTTCGTAAATATCCTTAAGTTGAAATACTATTTTATTTTGCATATTTTTATCTATTTATCAAATTCCATCAACAATGATGTACCTAGTTAATAAGGATTTTTACATGACTCGTGTATAATTTACGCAATGCAATAGGATAATATAATATTTTTTTTTTAGATTTTTCACGAGTCGAACAGCATTCATCGTAATATTGTGCAATGTACAAGTAGTTCTTACTTTCTTAAGTTTGTATTTTATTCAATCTCAATTTATCTCTCACCAAAAAAAATGACCGCAAAATTTTCTAAATACCTATACTATGTATAACTAAGTACCTACTTACTTAGTTATTCTTTGCCCTTGACCAACTTCAAGAGCAAAGTGCAACGTCCTCTAAGTTAGTATCACACCACATATTAATACAATGTACAGTAAGTTTGGGCAAAATCTCGATGTCATGAATTGTAGATATAGTTCTGAACGAGTTGGGAACTTGTTAAAGTTGTGTTTGCGTTTGGCGTGCTGGATACCGGCCATGCAATATTAATACCTGGATAACTATTGACTAGATCTACACCGACACCTGGTTAATCACCTGGAAAACATTAAAGGGTTCTAAAGGTAAGGAAAGATAGAAAATATATTGTTCTGAGAAAGAGAAATATTGTTCTCCTTTAATCTATTTAAAACTCTATTTGATTGGTAGGTATATACTTAACTTGTCTGCTGAGTGCTGTGTTGGGAGCGCTTTTTGATAAATGGTGTACCTGATTTTAATTACGAATCACATTTTATATTTGTTTTAAATACCATAAGTCTTCATTTTGAATTCCAATATAGTACCATTTTCTTACTAGCTGTGCCCCGCGTTTTCACCCGCATTGCTCCACTCCTGTTGGTCTTAGCGTGATGATAATATAATATGGCCTACCTATAGCTTTTCTCGATAAACGGGCTTTTTAACGCCGAAATAATTTTTCAAATCGGACCGAGTTCCCGAGATTAGCGCGTTCAAACAAACAAACTCTTCGGCTTTATAATATTTGTATAGATAATACTACAGAAACTCTATCTATTTTATTATATATAAGCAACTCCATCTATCTATAAGCCTATTGTGATATTTGAACCGATGAACTGAACTGAGTGAATATTAAATTTTGCACAAAGATAGGTGAAATTCTGAGAAGGATATAGACAGTTTTCCTGTTATCGCGGGACAACCATTTCCCATACAATTTCAAGCACCCCATTTCATCCCCTTAAGGATTTATTTTCGCTACAAAAAGCAACTGTGCGTCTAAAAGATTTCTCTATGTTAAAAATAATTTTTTAACATAGAGAAAACTTTGGCGTAAAACGTAATTCGTCATATTTATAATAACGAATTAAAAATTCCTTTAATGAATTGTGCATGTAATAGGAAAGTACAAAAGGGATGTACCTATCATGTATGTTATTGAGTTTCATAAACATTATGCTGTAAACAATTAAAAGGTAATATTTTTCCCATTCAATACCAAAATGATAACATGTTACTCATTATTATTATTCACGAAAATCCATACCTACAACGTAGTTAAATCCTACTACCTATATTATTATAAATGCGAAAGTTTGTATGGATGTATGGATGTTTGTTACTCTTTCACGTAAAAACTACTGAACCGATTACAATGAAATTTAGCACACATATAGAGGGTAACTTGGATTAACACATAGGATAGTTTTTATCCCGGAAATCCCACGGGAACGGGAACTATGCGGGTTTTCCTTTGCAAACGCGGGCGAAGCCGCGGGCGGAAATCTAGTGTATTATAAATTCTGAAAGCATTTTATCCTGAAGAAGTCCTAAGTTGGTCAACGAGCATGCCAATTTTATTGATATTTTTCACGACAGCTGTAATAAAATACGCAAGTATTTAAAGGAATTATCTTGATTTTGTTTACTTTTTATTTATTTTATTTTTTTTTGCTTTGTATACCACATATTGACTTGACTCATTAATCATGTTGTGTTATCCTGTAAATGTTTGTCACAATTGTCTTTTTTTTGTTATATTATGTACCTTAGCTCTAATTATTGTTCTGACTGATGTTGGATAACCTAAATAAATAAAATAAAATAAAATGAAGAATAACTGCAGCTTGTTTACTTCTAACTCAGATGAACAGTCAGTCAGTCCTGTGGGGAGTGTTAACAAATTGTCTACAACACAAACAAAAACAACACGAAGCCTACGGTTCTGTAAACAAGTCCCCTTATCGCTGCTGTACAGGCGAGCAACGAAAAATTACATTTAAAATTAACATAGTTAGCTGTACTAATGATGTAGCATATCAATGTGAATGCGAAGTCACGGTTAATGTGACTAAACAGTAGAACTGATTTTGATGAATGCACATATAAATTTATAATGCACATATAAATTTAGAATGCACATAGTTAAAATAATAAAATATCATACATTGGTTAAAAAGGAAGGAAGAAGTATGCTTTTTAGATTTGTTAAACTAAAGTTCAAATATAAACGTTAAAGTTAAAATCGCTGTGAAATTAAATTTCCTAAAATGTATCTTATCCTCGGTCCAAAACAATAAATAGTTCGTAAAACAAAAGGATTAAGGTAGCTACCGCTTAACACTTCCTACATCCATTGTTTGTTACACTTTACGGTAATGCTAACCTTCCCGAGTCGAAATGAGAAAAGAGTCCTAATCCCGAAAACATTCTGAATAGAAACCACTAAACTTCCATTCCAGTTAAGTATATTGTGAAACTTTATTATCTTTTATTAGTTGAAGCGAAACCTTTATGAAACAACGAGGAACTCTCATCCATTGCTCACTGACTACGTGTACAAGTTTCCAACGCTAAACTTAAGTAGCAATGTAAAGCGAACAGTTCGATTGAATTGTATGTTATATGTAACGTGGTAAGAGAAAGCGTCTATTTGGCAAAAATGTATGGGTGATCTGGAAACTAATGGAACCGACGGAAAATCCGTGATACAGACGCGCAGATGAGCTAGACTTATTTTATGTCACTCTTGTTTTTATGGTCTGAGAGATGTCTATCATAATGCTTTAGCCATAGTTTAACAAAAGCTTGTTCCAGGTTTATCGGAAATATAAGTTTTATTTCCTTTCTTCGTGATATCTTACACGAGGTTACTTGTGAAACAGACCGTAAACTAAGTAGGTATATAAAAATATTGAAATACTATGAAAATTGTGTCTTTTGTTAGATATTAACTATATACTCAGAAATAAAAATAGAAATACAATTTATAAAATTCCCGTAGATTAATACCAAAATCATAATCATTTTTCAGTGTTATTTACATTGTCCTCGGTTTGACCAAAAACAATTTCACGCTACAAATGATTTTGACAAAAAAGCGATTAATTTGAACACGTTAATCGCTAACGTTTTAATTGTAGTTGTTTTTATTATTCTATTCTATTGAGCTTGAAAGCTTTATCTTATAATATTAATTAAATAAATAAATAATAATAAAATTCTTTATTGTCATAATTACACAGGTCTAAATATATTGTTAAACAAATAGTGTAATGGAAGTATCCTACTGTTCCTAAGAAAACCGTTATGTGTTTTGTCGCTCTATCACACGATAACTTCTTAACAGACTTTACGAAAAATCCTGGTTAGGTCTGGAATAACATATAAAACAGTAGATAATAATTCTACATAAGTATATTTTCTGTACCTTCCATATAAAGCTTTTTACGTTATAATAGAAGGTTCATTCATAATTCAAAGTGTACTAAAGAACAAAGGCGTATTTTGTACCTACGACCTTTGTCCAGCAACGCAATCGTATTTATTATACGTTGAAAGTAAATACAATAACAGTCGATACAAATAATATAAAACTATTGATTGGGTTCATTATTAGAGCCCGCTCACACACGCTGCAACAATAAAATAATATGTTTCCACGTGGGAACTGTCAGAGTCATTTCACACATGCTAAAGGGTGCAAAGCTTTTTGTAATTTGTAAGGAAAATTATTCGTCTTAATAATATGGTATTTTATATTAATTAATTTTTTTATATTAAATTTTGAAAGTTTTAAATGTATCACTATACAGCTATTTCTATACTTGCAACAACACATTTATTCATTGATAATATTTTTAGAAACGCCACGTTAAACGAAATTCAAAATGGCGGGCGCCATCATACAATATTTTCACAGAGTCGCACGTCGAATTTTTCTCTTTATAGTTTTTTCGCTTATATTCATCCTGTTGTAACTGGATAAAACTGTTGAAAGAGCTTAGAAAATGCACCATGAATGGTGTTAGACTATCAGAATGGCCGCCACGTGCTTTATATCGGCGAGGCGAATATATCACGTGACCGCTGCGTGGACGTGCCATTTTGTCGTGCCGTAAAATATTGCTTCCACCGAACCTCGCACGTGGTCAAGTGATTTTCGATGTATCTATCGATGCCCTTCATATTGAACCTGGTCTCCTTGTTTGGTTTGGGATTATTAATATTTGAAAGGGTTTTTGTGTATTGTATTTGTATATATGACACGTCAATACTTTGGATACAGCTCAGTACAGCACTGCTACCTATCTGAAAAGACACGGTCTGATATTATTTTTGTAATCTATTTAAAATATATTTTTATAAAAAAACTGTTGTTTATCGTGTGAAGCAGCTTACGCTAGGTATAGTGAGCACTCAATCAGCCCGTAACAGACTCGAAATTGATCTTACAAATTTCATTTATTTACCTTTTGATCCTGAATATAAGTGATATAAACGCCTGATATAAAGAATATTTTTTGGGCTTCGTAAGCAGTTTTACGATATTATTTACTCATTTCGCATTTATGAGGTTTATATACTATTTATATTTTAGCCTACGCGTGTAGTCTGTAGATTCGTTAGATATTGTAGTTCAAATTCGTTTGTATTTGAGTTTATGAGGCAAGACTAATCTTGTGGTATTAAATATTGAAAAGATTTAGTTAGACTTCATTCTTTCAATTTCTCAGCGTCAGCATATTCGTTGCCATGAAAGAACGCAAACAAATGAAAAGACAACGTAGAATATACTTTATTGTTAATATCTCCTTATCAGCAATGGGCGTATTCAGAAAGAAAGCTTGAAACTTATAAGCGCTTATAAGCGCTTATCGGCGCTTGTCAGCGCTGGTAACCCGCGCAGGAAAATATATGAACATGACAAGCGCCGATAAGCGCTTATAAGTTTCAAGCTTTCTTTCTGAATACGCCCAATGTAGACGCATCGCTTGTCGATAAATGAGTTTAAGCTAGACTTGTCTATAGTGTCGCGTCGCCTCTCTTTATTTTTTGGCTTTATTTTTTCTAAATGTTCAGTATCACTGAAGGAAAAAACTTCATTTTTAAATAAAACAAAATCTATAACAGAAAACAGGTGCTTTTATACAAACCTGGAATGTTTGCCATTCAGTTAGTTCCATAATATTTCTTATGAAATCAAATAAATTTTTTCTCTTAGCAGGTACTAAGATGTAGTTATCCCAAAAAATTAATTTGTTGTTTATTGTTCTATTATAGGTGACTTTCAACTTTTAAGTCTGTATTTAAACGCATATCTAGTGCTGCTAGTACGCGCATTAGGTATGTTATTATTCAAATCCTATTGACTAGAATATATTTTCCATATAACAGAAGACTGTGAGATATCCTGAAAGCTATTATCCGAAAATTTAAATCGATCAGTTTCACGCTTCAAATTATTGAAAATAATAATAATAATAATAATAAAGGCGTAGGGATGTGACGACCCCATCGCCCCCGGTTGGCATATCTACAATAGATATCCCAACCGTGCAGTCAGTCACCCCGCAGGGCACCTTGTGGCGAGGTGTTGGGGAGTAGCGACCCCGCGGGAACCGAGCGCTCCCGGGGGAGGTCCCTGTCCTCACCTCTGGGCTGTCCCGGTGGCAGTTCGGAGTGAACAATGACGAGGTTCAGGATCCCCCACCTCTGGCTTGCCTTTGTTGGCCGTCCAGAGTGGAGCCGCTAGAGCTATATGCTCGGGGGTGGAAGTGTCTAATGGCGTAATAGCGGGGAAACCCGCTCCGGGCCCGCGGGCTCGCGATGGTGAAACCGGTGCCGCACCTCTCTACACCCCCAGCCGTTCAGCTGATGTTGCCCCCTTGTTGCCATTATCGGTAACCTTTTTGGGAGCCCATCGACCGAACTGGCGAGTCACCGTCTGCCATAATTTTCAATTTTTAATATTGAAAAGGCAGACGTCCATAGCCCCCATAGACCCAATATACCAGTCCATCTAACACCCCCTTCCATAACCCAGTTTTATTCATTTCCATTTTTCTGCAATAGTCCTACATTGGCCGCGGACTGCCCAGGGCTGTATCTCTATAGTGCAGCCATGGGCAGGCTGCGGCTGGTGTCCCACAACACATTAAATTCTCTAAAGGGCCTCTGCGTGTTGGACCTGTGTCCCCACGTAAGCCTTCCAAAGGACCGGGTATCATCCTTACGGCGATACCCGTGTATTATGGAGAGAGACATAATAATAATAAAGGCGTAGGGATGTGACGACCCCATCGCCCCCGGTTGGCATATCTACAATAGATATCCCAACCGTGCAGTCAGTCACCCCGCAGGGCACCTTGTGGCGAGGTGTTGGGGAGTAGCGACCCCGCGGGAACCGAGCGCTCCCGGGGGAGGTCCCTGTCCTCACCTCTGGGCTGTCCCGGTGGCAGTTCGGAGTGAACAATGACGAGGTTCAGGATCCCCCACCTCTGGCTTGCCTTTGTTGGCCGTCCAGAGTGGAGCCGCTAGAGCTATATGCTCGGGGGTGGAAGTGTCTAATGGCGTAATAGCGGGGAAACCCGCTCCGGGCCCGCGGGCTCGCGATGGTGAAACCGGTGCCGCACCTCTCTACACCCCCAGCCGTTCAGCTGATGTTGCCCCCTTGTTGCCATTATCGGTAACCTTTTTGGGAGCCCATCGACCGAACTGGCGAGTCACCGTCTGCCATAATTTTCAATTTTTAATATTGAAAAGGCAGACGTCCATAGCCCCCATAGACCCAATATACCAGTCCATCTAACACCCCCTTCCATAACCCAGTTTTATTCATTTCCATTTTTCTGCAATAGTCCTACATTGGCCGCGGACTGCCCAGGGCTGTATCTCTATAGTGCAGCCATGGGCAGGCTGCGGCTGGTGTCCCACTACACATTAAATTCTCTAAAGGGCCTCTGCGTGTTGGACCTGTGTCCCCACGTAAGCCTTCCAAAGGACCGGGTATCATCCTTACGGCGATACCCGTGTATTATGGAGAGAGACATAATAATAATAAATTCTTTATTTCAGAACAATTTAGTCCCATAATTTACATGTATTATACAATTTTAATAATTTTTAATACAGAAAAAAACCAATGAACACATAAAGCCAATACTTAATTAAATCATAATAATTGAGATCCAAGTTTTATACATACTACTAGTTATATTTCTGTCAGCCAGACTGCGTACAATTTTATTTCTACACTTGTCAACTCTGGACAAAAATGTAGCAATTCTGTGTCTCTGGATGGCATTCAAGGAGTTTACTCTAAAGTTGGTATACATCTCCGAAGCGCTGCAAAATTTGTCGAGCCCCATCAAATATCGGAAGATGTTATTGTGCTCTACTCGAATGCCATCGTATGCTTTTTTGGTGTAATTAGTCCAAAGTTGACAAGTATAGAGGGACTGACAGAAGGTCTTAAATAAATGAATTTTAACGGAATTGGATGCCCTACGAAATTTCCGGATGATCATATTGCCGACGACACAGAGTGCACGTCGTTGTCGCTCAATATCGGCATCATCTTTTCTTTTGGATGTAACAATGTGGCCAAGATACTTAAAGCTATCTACTATTTTAATAGGGTGACCGTTAATGCAGATTGGCGGAATGTTATCCGGTCCCTTACCCGATCTGAATATCAACATTTCTGTTTTCTTTACATTGTACTGTAGACTATGTGAAAGAGCATATCTTTCACATATGCCAACAAGTTTTCGAAGCCCTTTGATTGAGGGGCTGAGCAGGACCATATCATCAGCATAACTCAAATTATTGACATATCTGCCATCTAGTTTAAGTCCAACTTCAGTCCTACTCAGCTCCACAATCAAATCATTAACATATAAGTTAAACAGATCGGGAGAGGTTACTCCGCCCTGTCTAACACCACACGAGAGAATATAGCTGTCGGACAGAGTACTGCCCCACCTAACGCTGTTCGTCTGATTATCATACCAATATGTAAAAAGACCAACAACGTCAGAAGAAACATCACTGCTGCGAACTTTTTTCCATAATATCTCATGGTTCAAGGTATCAAAGGCACGACTTAAGTCTAAAAAACATGCATAAACACTAGTATTCTGATTATTATAACAGTCAACAATTTCTTTTAATGTATATATAGCCATATCAGTTCCCAATTCAGGTCTAAAACCGAATTGGGCATCGTCAATATTAATATATGGTGACAACTTGGAGTGCAAAATTTTTTCAAGTATCCTGGCCACAATTGTTGCCAGCGAGATAGGTCGATAATTAGCCACGCTCGAGATACTACCGGTTTTATTCTTAGGGACAGGGATAACTATAGTTTTAATTAAATCCTTAGGTAAATAACAATGTTTGAGACAGAGAGTATAGAATTGAGCCAGAACAGGGTAGATGTTTTTACCAGCATATAAAACGTGTTCCATACTAAGAGCATCATGACCCGGTGACTTACCGCGCTTCATATTTTTAATCACCTGAGAAACGTCCTTAGATGTTATGATATTATTACTTAGCTTACGTTTCTCAGTTGATCGTACGGTCTCAGCTGAAGTTGATACATTACCATTTGCATTAGCTATAGGGTTCGTATTAAACTGTGCCCTGAAAAGATTAGCTATAGCTTTAGGGTCTTGTTGTCCATCTACGCATGCAGGTAAAACGTTTTTGTAGTCCATTTTCTTAGTTTCCTTCCAAAATTCAATAAAATTACCGGT
This sequence comes from Colias croceus, assembly GCF_905220415.1. Lineage (NCBI taxonomy): Eukaryota > Metazoa > Arthropoda > Insecta > Lepidoptera > Pieridae > Colias > Colias croceus. The sequence continues at coordinate 315,784 of NC_059539.1, read as the reverse complement.
AGAATGACTTTGAGCTAAAATATCTAACTTTATTTTGTCTTGATTATTTTGAACATACTTTAGTGCAGTCTTAAATTCTTTACGTGCCGAGAACATAGCATCGAAATAGTATCCCGAACGCGGCTTACCGTAGGACACCCATTCCAAGAAAGTTTGCCTAGCGAGTAGATGAAAATGTTTAACGTGAGCATTCCAACCAACTATTTTATATTTACATTTTTTCCTATTATTAAAACTTCTTTCAGCTGATGATTGCATAACTGAAATAATATCACAGTAAAATTGATCCAATAGTTTAAAATGATTCTTGTTTATACACTTGCTATCACAGTCTTTACATATAAAATTACATTCATTATAATATTTATTTTGTATATTAGTAAATTTTAGTTCACACATTTTTGTATAAATAGCTGTATGCTCTTCATCTCGTATACCCCACATATATTTAATATTATGGTTCACATAAGTATCACATTTCTTAGGTGTTATCACATTTAAATTACAATTTAAGACTAGAGGTAAATGATCTGACCAATAGGAGTCATATTTAATATATATGTTAGTGACTAGAATTTCGGCAGCCGCCGTTACAAGACAGTGATCGAGCCATCTACACGATCCGTGAGATTCGCTTATGTATGTATATGAGGCTGGCGGAAGCCTCTCTATATCTAAACATTGCAGCTCCTGTTCACTACAATAATTTGACATTTCTCTGCCGAATCGTGAGTCAGGATGTGCATTATAATCCCCACATATAAATGCACATTCGGTGTCAGAGGCCTCAATTATTGTAGTAATCAGTGCCAAACATTCAGTAAATATTGGTAGATTTTCTTCACTGTCTGTTGGCATATAGACAGAAAACACCAAAAAAGATCTATCGCCCCTACCTAGACGCACTGCCATGACTCGATCACTGTCACACGGTATAATTTCAACCTCAGAAAATAGGTTCGTACGCCATATGACAGCAATACCCCCATATGGCCTACCACGCAGAAGTGTGGATGTGTCTACAGAAGACTTGGCTGAGCCTCCAAAATCTTTATGTATTTCATTCACGAAACCTAAGTCATATGGCATCAGCCATGTCTCCTGCAGCGCAATAACATCCGCATCGTTACATAGGTTCCTAATTTCCTGCACAGAACGCTTAACCGATTTACAATTGTACGAAATTATAGTTATATTTTTATCCCAACAGTCCATTACAAAGGTTTGTTAACATTCGGTTGTTTAAATTTACGAAAAACTAAACCTTGCGGCCAGAATTCATTATTTAGAAAAGTATTTAGTTTTGTCGACAGGATAGATATTTTAAATGAGTTAAAATTCGTCTCCCTACTTTGTTTCAACAGTTGCACGTCTAAACATTCTTCATTCATACTTGTTATATAATCTTTAATATCATTTTCTGTTATATGTTTTTGTGCCCGTGACAAATAAATATAAGAATTGGGAATAGCCGCTTGCAGTTTAGACGTACTCTGCAAAGTGCCGCGAGTATTACGATATTTATATATTTTTTTCTTCTTTGTAACCGTTGTATAACCATCGTTATTAGAATTATTAGATTCTTGACGAATCGCGTTATCTCCAACCATTATGTCTCGATACGTAGGTATAGGCGTCAGCTGTAACTTGTCGCAATCCCGCTCCAAACGAATAGGCGCAGCCGCAGTCAGCGAACGGCCGCCGTGCGGAGCACCCGTGTTATCGCCGCCTGCACATGGTTCGGACTCGCTATGAATGTGCTGTGAGATTCCACTCGTTGCCTGCGTTGAATGATTCATCGTATCATTTTGCAAGCCCGCTGTACTGCCACGGCCAATGTCATTATAATCATTGTTTCGTTTTCCAGTATTCTTATCATCACGATAAGACTTAGGAAAGGACGAGACCGAGTTACGTGAAGATTGCAACTCGTGCATTAACAGTTTAACGTTCTCCAACTCTGTCTTGATGTATACAATATCTGATACATAGTCATTACAAGAGGTAGAGGTAGATTTCATATTAGCGACTTCACTTTTTAACAATGCCATATCCTTCAGGAATGTGGTAACGTCAATATGGTCGAATGATACCGGCGGTAGTTTATTTAAGTTACTCGCTACAAACTTTGGTAGACTGTCAGGTTCAAATTCTTTTATTAATTTTATAATTTCTTGTAAGCTTTTCTGCTCCGATCCATCCTTCCTTCTTAGAAACTTTTTATTAGGCGCCATCAGCTTATAAACAATTTGCCTCGCACATTCTATTTCATCACAGGAGTACGCACTTAAACATATCTGAATAATACTAGTTTCTGGAAGAGTGTCAACCTTATTTGATATAAAAGTTAATAGTTCATTTATAACGACATTACATTCAATACATTTATACTCATTTCGAACTGTCGTTTGACGATTCACGTTATTTGTACTATTTACGCGAGTTATCGCGACGTCAGAGGAAGGAGATCGGACCATCGGCATCGTGTGAGCGGCTCACACAACGGCCGTAGGCAGACTGATGCATCTCTTCTCGCAAAACTGGTTTAATAGGTACTAGAAATTCTAGGCGCAATATGGCTTTTCAAATGACACTCTACTATTAGTTATACTTTATTATATTAGTAATAATTATATTGGTATGTGTATTTCCAGAATTCATAATTTTAGCATCAACTATAGGTATGTGTATGAATACAAAAAAAAACCCAAATGTGGATGTTGATAATGTCTAATTTATATGAAAACAAATCGAAAATTTTGCTCAAAGCTTGCCAAAACTTTACAAATAAGCAGTATTTTCTACAGTCAATACAAAAAGCCTAACATCGAAAACCTGCACGTCGTGCGATCGAGCCGAGCCAAGATATCGGCGCAGATAAAAGATAAAGCGGGCATTTGAATACAAGGGTAATCTCGACGTTCGGATTGCAGGGCGTACTCTGTTAATTAGATCACGTACGGCATTGGTAAGGCGGCGTACAGACGAGTTTCAGTGAAAATTCTTAGGCAAATTATGGGTGACGTTGAATGAAGACTTTTCAGTTGATCTTGATGATGTTTTGTGGAGGTAAATGACTGGTTATTGTCGCGGGTGAATTCTACAGCAATACCTGTGAAAATGCCATTGAGATATACACATGGAGACGATACCGCCTACATCACTTCTGTTCCGCTCAACATACGCCATATGGCGTAACTGCACGCTCATTTTTTATTTGTTTTAAAGTGAAACGCATCAAATATGCCTTCGTGTGTGTTACGATATTGCACAAATAATACGGAAAAGTGCAAAGGAATAACTTTCATCGGTAAGTACCTAACTAGATAATAATTTTTAAAACTTAGTTAGAGCAAAAAAATGGCGCACAGATTTTGTTCGTGGTGTCTCCTCCATACGTAGTAATATTATCTCAATGGAAATTGCCACTGAAAGCGCGAATACAGCACAGAAAGAAATGGAGTGACAATCGTCGATAGTCAATTATTTTAGACACGTTGCGTATTCGTTATAATAATATGTAGACAGCTTTTGCAGCAGTTTGTTTTTCAAAAAGAGTTTCACAGCTACACAAAATGTAAACACACTGCTTCATCAGCAACTGTCTGCACTCTTTCCTGTTAGTTGCTCAGTCCCCAACCAGCTTAATTGAAAATTATGTTGTTTGTAAGAACGTCGCGTCGGTAATCGCTTCACGATGTGTTGGTTTAGCCTGTTTGTTTAAGAAACTTGGCTGTGGGGGGAAGGGTATACAGGCGCTTACATTTCACGGTGTTGCCTTCGATTTTTATTGTTTGTTCCACGCAAACGGCGCAAGGCAAGCGTGGTTCGATTAAGTTTATAGCAGTTTGTGACGTAAAATCTTAGTTGGGTTAATGATTTGGGTATAAGTTGTTGAAAATCTTTATGTTCAACGTTGTTAGTTCTGACAGTTGAAATAAAGTATTCAACTTGATATCGAATAATTATGAAAATGTAACCAAATGAAGACGCACGTGGAAATCTTTCTGAACATTACATAAATAACCTACTTTATATCACTACTTAACAGAAGTTGTGAATTCCGAATTAAAAGAAAACCCAAGTATTCTCAATTCTCTCAAATGAATATACTTTACCAAAGAAACGTGCATATTAATTAAGGTACAGTCTTCAGCTCATAGCAATCTTAAAACAGATGTACCTACTTCTACAACTCTAAAGGCGGTCTTATCTTATCATTTCCCCCTGGAGGATTGTGAACCTTATTCTTGGTTACCTAAAGTGTATTTTAGAATCTTAAACGTTCTCTTGTAATGATGCTATTTCGCGTTAAATTAAGATTAAATTAAAATTCCTTTTCATAACTGCAGGTTGTTCAACATGGCGAAACGAACACGGGATTTTATATAAGTAGGTATTATTACAGTTCTACACCTTGCATTATATGCAAAGTTTAATAAACAAGCAAGCGTGCATTTTATATACAAACGTTTGATGTTGGGAAAATGTGGATAGTGTTTAAATTCCCATTAGCCTATTTTACTCTGAGTATATTCTCTCTCTTGACAATTGCAATATTGCTCGTGCCATTTGGCTACAGAGTTTTATTAAAAATTACTTCATTTGTTACTAACCACTAACGAGTGTCATAGAAATGGAACTTCAGAACTCTGTCCATTTATTAAATTTTCAGACTTGAAGAAGTTAAACTATTAGTTTTGTCGATAATATTATTCGTGAAGGGGTTTAAAGTACAATTTTTTTATTTTATATATCTGTGTTATTGCCTCTATAGACAGCCGAGATTTTTTCAAGCGCAACCATGAAAAGATCGAAAAGATAATACAATTTCGAAATTAGCCATTCTAATAACAGCGACCTTACTCACAGTGCCCACACTGAAAAATGAAAAAAACACAGGCTGGACTTAATTGGAATACGAATAAGTTTTATTTGTCGACACATTTCGCGGTGTACGAAGTTTTTGCTCAGAAAATACAAGCTTGTATTTTTTAATAATATGCAATCTGTGCAGTGCTCTGCCGCGATAAAATTGAGTTGTTTACTGCGACGCACTTTTGTGTTTTAATTTTATTCTTTTTATCTTTAAATAACATTCTTCGTTATTACAATGTGCATTGTGCATGTTGTAATTGAGGTCTATTAGCGGGGACTATTAATTAAAATAACTATTAATGAAATTATCTTCCACGCTTGTGTCGTCTAAAAAATACACATTTTATTACATGCTCATAAAATTTTTAATGTATGGTTATTAAAACATAACAATAATTATGAAATATAATATTATGTACAATAGGATTTTAGCGGTACTGCCCTCCCATTTAATTAAGGGACAATAAAAAGGCTTGACCGCAAAATAAACTCAATTAACGCGGAAGGAGTCGCTGGTGTCAAATTTAACAAAGGATTTAGCTAACATATTTTATTAATTATACATCAATTTCTTTATTTTTTTATTTATATCTATATTCTGCGTTTTAAAAATAGATGTTTATTAATATTAGTTCTAACAACAATAATATTTTGTATTTAATGATTGAGTTTAGCGTTTAAATATCAGTGAAGGTGTTGTGTAGGTTTAAGGTTATATTTATAAGTTTATCTAAAATTAAGACCCTGACATTTGTCTCCTGTAGGCTTAATGTAGTTGGTAAAAGCAGCAAATAATATTATATTCTAATCTATTATATTGTTACAAGTGATGATAAAAATTTGTCACTTGTACATTTTTGAGTTGTTTCAATCAAATATTGTCGACCTGAATTCTTTCAAAATTCGAGGTTCGTAAAAATATTCACATTGAGTTATAAGAACTTCAATTGAAACAAAAAAACTAAAGAAAACTCCGTAAAAACCAGTTCCATAGAAATTAATGCAGATTTAGATCCGTGCTTTAGCACTAATGCCATCAATTGAGCCAGTGTTTGCGTTGTCACGGGGTTTAGATTGTGACGTCATTACCGATCGCCATGCAAACACACGGTAAATATGTTAGCGTAATTAATTGCTTGTTAATAACTTTAATGCATGGTTTTAGTATTGACGGGCGTTTAATTACTTGGTGGTTAAATTTTCTAATTCAAAAAATAAATGAAAGAATAGATGCAACATAAGCAACAAGTACTTGTATAAATTCTATATAAACACTTTTGTTTCACGTCAGTTTGAATTTACATTTTTGCTTACGAAAACTACATCAATTTTGATTTGTTATAAAGTTCAAGCGTCGAGCTACGGCGTAGCTGTAGCTACGCGTAGCATTAAGGATATAATGAACAACAAAAAGATTACTTTGTAAGCCGCAATAAAGTTTATAACCGTTTAAACCCACCAAAACCCAAATAGTCATCCATCGGATTCATTCGTAATGAATAATCGAAGGTCGTACAATTATATTTCTGCGGAAGTTAACGATATAGTTTAGCTTTCGTGCACAATAAGCCTGCAAGGACAAATCGAAATAAAGGTTTGAAAGGTTAAGAGGGAGCATTTAATATTATTATTTTGTATCTTTTAGTTATTAGCCAACTATTTGTTGATGTTAAATGAGCCAGTTGAAATTGGGCTTAATTACTGTCGGTACCCACTTAAACAAGCTCAGCTCAGCTGAAATAAAACCCATTTTTCTAAAGTCTGATGTTGTAAAGTATTCCAGTATAGAAAGTATGATGAAAAAATTTGAAATTCGAGCTTTCTGATATATTTTTTTTAATGAAGGAGTGATGAATTCAATTAAAGGAGTGATGATGTTATTTTTATATTACTTAATTAATATAAAATGGTATTAAACATACTAATAGCAAAAACAAAAATATATCAAAACAAAGAAAGAATAAGAAAATTAAATAAAAAGTATAATAGACTATATATAATAGTTATATTGTTTAATAGTTATATTGACTTCCCTTACTCTATCATACCCTCGACCACATATCACAATACCCACCCGCTATGCGGTTCTCAACACTATTTTTGTCACTGTTAAGATCATTTTCCCCTGAAGATATAGCGTTGTATGTCACACGACATGTGGCTAAATGCATTATGATAGCACGAAAGATTCACGCATGGGTCAGTGTAACTTAGGACTATTATCGCTTATCACAATTTTGTTTGACTGATTCATATTAATGTGTTGTACGTTCCGGATGCGAGCGATAAATTGTTTTAGAATATTGAATGAAAACAATATCAGACTGTATTATATGTGAATAGTCATCTTAGTATAACAGTGGTTGAAGTTTACGCGTAGCACTGAGAAGACCTGGCTTCGAGACCCGATAGACAATTAAAATTTATCGAATTTTTATTGATATTCGAATGAGAGATGAATATGACAGCTTTTTACAAACATTTAACCATCAATAGACAAGATATTCGATAAAAACTACTTTCAAATCAGTTTATCAATTTAGTGTTTCGATGAAACCGATATACACACAACACCATAATATCACACAAACTCAAATACACTCCCACATAGAAACACAGATGTACATATCATCTACAAGTCATGTAAAACTTTTTACACCCCGTTCGCGGGTTTAAAAACCTCGTAACATTGATAAACAATGGTCGTAAGAACCTCGGGGTGTATAAAGCAACGTCTCAGCTAATCTCAGAGGCAGTTTACGTTCCTATTGGTTTATGTTCCGATAACGGTAAAGGGCTCTGATGTTTTATAGTCTGTATGAATAATGCATGTAATATTTTTAATGGTTCTATCTTATGTTTCGCGTTAAAGGATATGCTAATATAAATTGAAACATAAAAATTGATTAGCAGATGGTTTTTAGGATGTAAAATATAAGTTGGTTCGTAAGATCTGAAATTAAGAGATGGTAATATAATTATAACAATTGTAATACAAACTTATTTAAAGCAGAGCAACTTATACTTGATTATAATAAGAAGGTTGTAAAAAACTTCAAGTTCATCGTTACTAAAGTAGACGAAGCAACATCAATATTGTAAATATTTATTATTCATAAAGTTAATTTGAAAAGCTGTATAGTTGGAGAAACAATTTACTTTTGTGTTCTTTAAATTTCACTTTCAGAAATAAACAAACTGTCAAAGAATACTGCGATGTTATTATATTTTTTAGTTTATATTTTCTGCTGAAAGGGATATTGTACGTCATAACAATGTTATTTGAATGAATTTTCGTGTGAGTAGGTACCTACATATAGATAGACGAAATATAGAGAATGTTACAGGGCTCTTTTTGTCGCGACAGACCAATTTGATCGGTGAAATTGAGGGTAGAAATTTGTTTCGGGAACAGCTGTTGCTAACTTGAAATTTACGCGGGCAAAACCATAGTTGGGAAACTATTTTTTCACGTTTATTTGGATCATGTGATCATGAAGAGGATTCAATAAAGCTATTAATCATTAATCATAAATTCATCATTAATCATAAATGAATGAATTCGTCTTCATAATTACATTTGATCACAATATGATGACATAACCAGGAATGACTTTATATAAGTATTTAAAAATTGATAAAAGTTTATTAATTTAGTTACTGTCATCTAATGGAAATTTCTTATAGTAATACGATATTTATAAACAAAATAGATACCTATTTATTAATATAAATAGCTCTACAATATTGAACCAAATTGCTTGTCGGTCGAGTGATTAAATCCAGTGGATCCAACGATGGAGCTGGATAACATACGTTCCTTCAACGTATTTGAACTACATGGAGAAAGGTGCATTTGAGTAACAAGCGGCTACGAGACAAGCGATTATACTTATATTATTTTTAAGAAACAAATAAGTATCTATAATACAACAACGTTACGTTGCTCGTGCAATTTTTATTAACTTCAAGCTACCTCATATCAAAATTTCAAATGGTAACTGATAAATTGATTGTTGATTTTGATGTAAGAAATATTTTAGAGCTGAATTTAAGAATTATAACTAGCTGATATTTTTTGTTGTATTTGTTGTGGTACCTATGGCGTTAATTTAAATTGTAAACAATGTAACATAATGAATGAAGTTGTTAATTGAAGGAATTGTTTTTTTTTTACATTTTCAATCCTAGCGACACGAGAATTCAATCCGAGGTTTCATTACTCACATGAGTATTAGCATTCTCCATTATAAAAAAATAAATATACATAAAATAGCGAACTTCATGGCCACACAGCCAATGCAATAGCTCGAAGCGGCTTCGTGCCTCACAATTGTCTGAGTATTGACGGAATAATATTATTTCAGCATTACATTCTTACGTAATCCCAACAACGATGATAGTTCCGTTCTCTACTAGATGTACCTATTATGTACTTTAAGCTGATTTCATATATTGCCATTCCTTTTTAGAAATAAAATATCTTTTCACGGTCTTGAGATGCATTTTTAACCGACTTCATATTCGTTACATTATATTTGTAGGGTCAAACAATTTTTTTCGTATAATTTTTTATGGCTTTAGGATCTGCTAGAAGAAACACATATTTGGTCTCGCTTCATTGGTAACTCACTATGATACACATACTACATTAAAACTACTTATATGCAAAGAAAACAGACCTAATGTATATAACATTAAAAGTTATTTACGCCATCCCTCTTACACTTAGGCACTAATTACTAAAAAATAGATAAATAAGCTTCAAACCGAACTTTCATAACCATTTAAGTCTTCACCACAACAAGCAACTACCAGGCTCGACGAAAACATAAAGAGCATTGAACATTCCACAAGCCTTCCCAGCAATTATCTATAGACGCTGATAATGTTTGGCTCTGCGACACCAGTGCTAACGGCCTGGCAGCGCCCCAACCGGCAGTCCCCACTGAGCGTCTACATGACCTTTTATATTGAAGGAATAAACGTCGAGTTTATTGGTACCTATGTGTACCGCATCCTTGGTAACTAAGATTCCTAGACAACGTATTTAGCAGTATATCAAGGACAAAATAAGAAAAAAGGATTATTCGTGGTAAGGTAGGCCTGATCTACTTGCATAGGAAAAAATTATATTTGATTTAATAATAATATAATAAATTGTCCTTACTATAAAGTTTATGATATAAACACATAAAAAAGATATAGTACAATAAATTCGTTTGCTGAAGTGTAGAATACAATAATTATAATTTAAAATGTTTGGCCCAGCTCTTTAAGATGTCACTACGGTAAGTCGAGGCGAAAGGATGAACGATAATCCATTGTATCTTTGAATTTTTCAAATATGTAGTTATAAATTACCATATTTTAATTACAATGTATAGGTATGTTATATTGTTTACAATTTCTCTTGTCAATATCAATCATTAATATTAATTATTATACTTCAAATGTACTATATTCCACAATACAACCTATAACAATAACGTCTCGAAAGTTGTACATAGGTACGTATGTTATTAAACATTTCTCACTAGAAATATCTCAGGTGGAAAGTTAGCACTCAAAGTTCGCTTCAATAATTAAACAGTTGGCGGGGTCATCGACCTCAAACAAACTTTGTAAACCCTTTTGATATAATATGTGTAAAAAAGAGTAGGTTGTCTTGTGAATAATACAGTCTTGTTAATTCAATACAAATCCTTTCTTACATGAATAAATTCTAATAATATACACATACTCAATATTATAAAGAGGAAAGTTTTGCTTGTTTGTTACGATTAAAAACAAAACATACTCAATCGTATCTTTAAAAGTCATTTTACTGTATGAAAGTTATATCTTTACCAAGAAGCATAGGCTATGTGCAATGGATCAAGTGGTGAAAGAATATCAAGAGGAATCTGCATTTTCGTGACGCAAAACTTGATGCAAACGTAATTCACGTTTGTGCACAAAAACTAATGGTGATAGTGAAAAGCTAACAACTAAAAAAAAAAACTATTTTTTTATTAAAATTAGTAAGAGAGATAATTTCTATGCTATCATAGAAATTATCTCCCTTACTAATTCTGAACAAAATTCATGAACATAACATTCAACTTTATCGTACTACGTGTTTAATTTTGTAAATATACACCAACATAATAAAATGACCACGGCTAACCTATAAAATATAATCAAATTTATATAAACTAACATGGTTTTACAAAATCTAATTACCGCCAGCATCCGATAAATGTAATAGAGGTTCTATGGACATTGGACGCTCATCAGTTATTAATTTGTAACAACTATTATTTTCCTTATTATCGAGCCGTTCATAATAATGAACTTTGACAATAATATGATATTAGATTTTGCATGCAATTTGCAAATATTGGCGTATGATCGGAAATGTTTTAAAATATGCAAATACTGTTTATGCACCATTCACCTACCTACTAAATTTTCCTTCTGAAATAAAATGTAGCCATTTTTATAACTTAGGCCTTGGAGTATGATTTTTTATATAGAATAGTTTTAAGTAAAAATGTAACAAACAGCCAAAAGTTTTCGAGATTAGTGATGTGTTATTAATAAGAGGATTGAAGCTTTACTATAATCAGATTATCTTGTCTTATTTATAAAAACAAATACAAGTAATATATCTTATATTCTACCATATGCAGGTCCGTTAAAGGAGCACAGCGTATGCACACAGCAATAACTCAAAGTCTGGTGGATACGTGGTGCGAGTGACGCTGGCCGCGCGCCAACCGGCAGTGAATATCCAACGTTTACCCAAACTTCTCAACCAGCTCGCAGGGAATCGCTTCATGATACTATTGGAAGATTATTGTACAATTCTTTATTTACTTGTGTAAATTGATAGAGTTATCAGACGCATCATCTAGTAGAAATCATCATTTCTTAAAGGTTCCTAATTTACCACTATCAAACTCGTGAAGTTTGAATAGCTGTTTTATTTTGGCGTTAATTTTCCAAGGGTTTATTTCTTAAAATTCTTCTCCTGACAATGAATAACAACAAATTACCATTGCGAAATCAGTCCAGCCAATCACGCGTAATGCCGTGACCATCGGAAATAGGGCTTCATTATTTTATATAGAGATTCAAATGAATCGTCTTTATGAATTTGAGAAAATCTACTGCTGCTATTTCTATCAGTTTTATCAATCTAAACTTGTAAACATTTTAGTACATGTTCCGTTATACTTTGTATTCTTACAACCCTTCTTCTTTGTTTGTATATTATTATATTTTCGAACAAGATTGCAAATTATATTTTGTTACTTATATCGATGTATCAAATGCAATTACTTATATCGATGTATAATCATCATAATCATCATCATAATCATTTATTAACCATAAAATACAAAATTAAATACATAGTATCATTATCTTAATTAATTATTAAACATTCAAAATACAAGGACATAGATATGCATTGTACCAGATGATTAACAAAGATAATATGAACTGTATCAATGCATTGAATTCCGATGGAAATATCCAACGTACTATTTTTTGCTGAGTAAAACAACTATTTGATTAGTTTCGAAAACGTATTTGTGTGTGTATGTTTGAGTTCCTAATTCATAGAAACGTCTAGAAAACATAGACTTGTGGTGTGTGTAAAATAACTGTAGACCAATCAGTTTTATATAGATATTTTTTCAAGAAACCTTTTACGGTTAACCTATTTTTTTAACCAAATGATTGTACTATTGTAGGACCGTTTTATTAAGTTAATACTGAAGTCATCTGTGGTTTAATTTTAACTGAAGGGTAAATATTTAAAAACACATTACTACAACTTAACATTGTACAAATGTTGAATCTTAAATCAGATACTATCTACTCTTTT